>NC_136813.1:49528988-49588014 GCF_951394365.1 Tetrao urogallus
TATCAACTGCATAACCTTTGTAATACTGAGCATACAGAATCCCAAACTGCAAGATTCAGTACAGAAATATTTCCTTCCTTTAGGTACAAAACATTTTTATTCCTACAATCTGGCAGTTCAGTAGTCTAGTCTATCATGCCTGCATTACTGACACTGGAATACAGGTTGGTTGAAGTATACAAGCACACAGAAGCAAACTACTTCACAGTTACTAAAACGTCCTAATCTCAAGGAGAAACAGAACTAATTTTTCCAATGCAAGTAACTATCATGATTAAAGTCCTTCAAAATTAAACATTAGTAAGGTATCTTAATTATAGAATCCTCTGAGTTGGAAGGAACCTTTAGAAAGTCATCTAGTCCAACTCCCCTGCACTGAATAGAGACACCTACAGATAGATCAGTGTGCTCAGAGCCCCATCCAGCCTGGCCTTGGATGTCTCCAGGAACAGGCATCCACCATCTCTCTGGTCAACCTGTGAGCCCACTTACAATTCCAGATTCACAGCCAGGGCTCAATATAGATGAATAAAATCCTTAATCTGAATTACACAAGAACCTATAGAACACTCACATCATGTGAGCCAGCAGCAATTCTTGTTCAGAGTCCTACAGTAAATTTAGAGAGGATTGTGAAAAACACTTCCTTTTAGAAAAAGCACTTAAAGACACTTCAGTTGCTTGAACTATCCAAACATGAACAGAAAGTATGTATTATTAGGGCTTTCAGAATTCTTAACAGCTATCAGCAGATATATGATTCCTAATCACTCTAGAGAAAGAGTCATATCTGAAGTATGCAGTGGTTTATTGTCGCTGCAGAAATGAAATGGAGGAAAAAAGAACAGAGTGAAATCAAGCTCGCAGTTAAAAATGGAAACACTCAGCAAAAGCATTTACAGAAGCTTCCATTTTTTATGCTGCCCTAACTTTAGCATGTTGATATTTTACACTTATAGTAGTAACACAGAATCACCCAGGTTGGAAGGGACCTCAAGGATCATGAATCTCCAACCCCCCTGCCACATGCAGGGCCACCAACCTCCCCATTTAATACTAAACCAGGCTGCCCAGGACCCCATCCAACCTGGCCTTGAACACCTCCAGGGACAGGGCACCCACAATCTCCCTGGGCAGCCTGTTCCAGCACCTCACCACTTTCTCTGTAAAAAACTTCCCCCTGACATCCAACCTAAATCTTCCCTCCCTCAACTTAAAACCATTTCCCCTTGTCCTGCAGTTATCTACCCTTTCAAAGAGTTGACTCCCCTCCTGTTTGTAGGCTCCCTTTAGGTACTGAAGGCTGCAATGAGGTCACCCCATGGCTTTCTCTTCTCCAGGCTGAACAAGCCCAGATCTCTCATCCTGTCTTCTTAGGGGAGGTGCTCCAGCCCCCAATCATCTTTGTGGCTCTCCTCTGGACCCTCTCCAACATCTCCCTGTCTTTTTTGTACTGGGGCTCCAGACCTGGACACAGTACTCCAGATGGGGCCTCCCAAGAGCAGAGTAGAGGGAGACAATCACCTCCTTGTCCTGCTGTCCATCCTACTCTGATGGACCCAAGGATACCATTTGTTTTCCAAGCTGCAAGAGCACACTGCTGGCTCACATTAAGTTCTCCATCCATCAGGACCCCCAGGTCCTTCTCTGCAGCCCATATAAATGCCTGGGATTCCTCTGGCCCAAGTGCAAAACTCTGCACTTTGCCATGTTGAACCTCATCAGGTTCACCCAGGCCCACCTTTCTAGCCTCTCAAGGTCCCTCTGAATGGCATCCCTTCCTTCCACCGTGTCAACCGCACCACTCAGCTTGGTGTTACCTCAAAGCACACTTAAATTTGAACTAGTCACATTTACACCAAAATATTAAAGCTAAATGAGAGACAAAGGAATTCATTGTTCAAGTTAAGTTGAGGACAAAGTAATAAATAAACTATCCTTACAAAAAGATCTGGTTGCTACGTAAAATCAATCCCTATCTCAGAACAAGCTTCAGTAGTTTGAAGAAAATTTGCATCTTTTAAAGATTAGCAATACATCATTCCAAAGATTCAAGTCGTAACTGGAGAGGTTGGTTTTAAACAGTATGCTGCATCTCAGGCACCAAATCCAAAAACAAGTTGAAAAAGGCAAGCAAATCAGGTCCCAATACCCTGTAAGCTAACCCTCCTGCTGAGCAAAAAGCACTTTCAGAGAAATAAACAAACTGTATTTGGATCCTTCAGGATAGAGTTCTCCTGCACACACTTAGCTGTGTTCTTACCTGTCTTTGACATAGTCCATCCAGTGCTCCATTTCAGATTCTGAACTGGTCTTCTTTATCTGACAACAAGTGGAGGGAAAAAAAAAAAAATTTAAAAAAAAAAAAAAAAAAAAAAACACAGAAATGGTCTTTTGCCTGAATTAACAACCGAATTACTGAAGTTATAAAAAACTAAAGTTATAAAAACTACTTGGAACAATTCCAATATCTCTCCCTAAGTGCTTAGTAAACACACATAATCTGTTACATTTCAATATTCCACATCATCTTCAGACCAAAATTCAAGTAGCCAACATGAAAGAGAATAAATTATTTTTAATCATTACCCCAGTTACTGTCCCAGACAGGACAATCAATGCAGTGGAACAGTTTGTGATAGCCTGCACTGCACATAGCACAGCTGCCACAGAAAGGTTAACACCTTGCTCTAAGATCTGCTGCAAGCACTGAACTAACTTGCAGAGATACAAAATTCTACAACAGAGAATTGTTCATATGTGCAATGACAAGCATTGTAACTGTTTACTCACTAAGTGGATTAACTCCTTTGCAAGCTGGACAATGGACATCTCAAAATTAGTTCCAATGTTGTAAATTTCACCTGGCTTCCCCTCTTTCAGGACAGTAAGGAATGCTTCTACTACATCAGCTGCATACAGAAAATTCCTTCTCTGAAGTCCAGAGCCATGTATACAGCTTAAGAACAGGGAAAAGCAGAAGACTTTTGTTAATACCTAAATAGAAGCATTGCATTTATTAAAATGCATTTTACACAGTTCTACTGTAAGAATTTACCTGAAAGTGCTTCAGTTTAAAAACATGCAAGTCAGCTGTTTAAGTACATGCTACTACTAAAATAATTCAAAGCTTAATTAGGAAATTATAAATGTTTATGTTTATGAAATAAGTAATTACATGCAAAGTAAAACAAGTTACATACCATTTTCTGTTCTGTTGCAACAAAGATATGAACTTTGGTATAACCTAAACAGTTGAATAAAAAGAAATATTTTAGAAGCTGTTCTGCAAACAACAGGGTGTTTTACCAGCACATATCATTACATGCTTTAATAATAGGATTGTTTCAATAGTTTAAGTTCAAACTTAAGCTGAAATTAAAATCTAAGCAGGTAATGCTTTCTAAACCTAGAAACTGCAAGGTTTCTTTTTTCCTAGAGTAAGCAGAGTATTTTGTACACCACAGTTGCCTTTCCTGAAGTCCACAGTTCACATTTTTCGTTTTTCACTTTATCCATTTATTTTAAGAATAATGCCTTTCTTGTGTTGAGATGCTTACCTTTGTGGTCATCCATTACCAATCAGAAGTTAAAAATGCAATGATTTACACACAAAAATGGTGCTATCACTTTCACACACAGAAGTGCACTAGAGTCTAAAATAAGGTTGACTACTGCCAACTGTTTAGAACATGGTTTAAACACAGTAAGAAACCTGTGGTGAAACAGGTTTTCAAGGAGACCTGACAGCAGCCTTTCAGTAACTAAAGGGGAGATACACAGAAGGAGACAGACTCTTTAGCAGGGTCTGTGATGATAGAACAAGGGGAAGTATCTCAAAGAGGGTAGATTTAGGTTAGAGATAATGATGAATGCTTTCACAGTGAGGGTGGTGAGGCACTGGAGCGGTTGCCCAGTGATGTGGTTGATGCCCCATCTCCGGAGACTTTCAAGGCAAGGCTGATCAGGCTCTGGGCAACCTGACCTAGCTGTGGTGTCCCTGTTCATTGCAGGGGGACTGGACTAGATGGCCTTCCAACTCTAGGGAAGTCCCTTCCAACTCTAAAGATTCTATGATGGTAAATAACCACTAGTCAAGTAATAGGAATTAGCTTTCCACATGGTATTCGCAGTCATACTAGGCTTGGGTATGTTCTAAAAGCCTAAACAAGTTTTTAAACTGAAGCCACAGGAACATTTTTAATTTTGTCAACTTCCTTAATACCCTAAACTTAGAAGTAATTACACAGGTTAGAACATCCACTTTATAGCAGACATACTGCTCTCTTCAAATTCACTTTCTGAAGTGTTGCCTCTTAATTTAACACTGCTAACTACTGCATGTAGGACATGAACAGAAGTTATTTGTAGGAGAATCCTGTCAGTTAAATGTTCACAGAAAACCAGAAAAAGTACAGAATAAAATAACTGCAGCTAAACTCATGCAAGTAACTGGAAATCTCCATCTGATGTTATATTGACAACCAGAACAACTGTATATTGTTGTGCTGATGGTAGAATGTTTTACTGTGAGATCAGCATATAAAAAAAAAAATCAGCATGGACAGATAAGCATGGACAAATATACTTGTAAGGCAGTGCTTTTTTGGAAAGTTCATTCTCAGGTGAAAAAAGTAACATTACAAAAACCTTAGATTATAGTATATTCAAGCTCAGAGTAAAGCATTAGCTTAACTTACTTTCTCTGGATACTGGTGCGGTCCATAAACGTTACTACTTCGAGTGATAACAACTGGAAACTTAAGAACATCAAATATGCATGTGATTAAACATTAAGTATATATAAATAAAAATCTGTAGGCTTCTGGCTGGTCAATAAGTAGTGACACACCTACAATGCTTCATCACAAACCTGAATGTTTTCACAAGTATTAATGAATCAAGCTATCCATATGTTTGCCTCTAGACAAAAGCCTCTGGCTCCCTTAGTCTGTAGAAGCCCCCAGAGTGACAGATGCTCCTAATCTTCCAGTCCCATCACAGGACATTACATACGGGCATCAGGTTGACTGAAAACTTGCTTACTCTTTTGTATCCCCAGGTAAATGTTTCATAGTCATTAACATCATAATCAAGTCAGTCTGATGTCAAAAACATCTTTGCAGAATGTCACGCCAAAATGGAAAGAATAAAGCTTTGAAAACCAAACTATTTTTTTCCTGAACAAATTTGAATAATGTTTTTTTCTTTTATCTTTTCTCCACTTGTAAGACTAGTCAATACAATTTGCATTTTGAATATTCTACTTACAAATGAATGTCCTTCCAGCTAATCACTATATATTTTTAAAATGCTATTGTTCTCTTCATTTATTTTGGGAAAAAAATAGACATTTCTGTTCAGGTTATTTTCCAGTCTAAAATTAACTAGCCTCTCCCAGCCTCCTGCAGTACACCTCCACCAGTAAGCAGCAGCAGGACTCTGATCCATCCAAACTACAGAACTAGCTCTCAGGAAGGATGTAGCATCGTGCTGTCTACCACTGATTTTTCTTTTCAACATTTGTGTGTAAGATGAGCTTTTGAAGCTTCCATTAACTTACTTGGTACTTTTCCCAGTAAGACTGAACAAAACATTCTGCAGCAGCTTTAGAGGAGGCATAGGGATTTGTAGGACATTTTGGTGAGGATTCATCAAATTCCTGAAATGAAAACTTGCATTACTCAATCGCTCTTGCCCAGGTAAGTCTTCAAGCTACAAAAGACACAGCTGCAACTTCTATAAACATCCCCAGATATTCAAACACACTAGACTGAGCAAGCCACCTTTCCTTTAGGCCCTGGACAACGTGATCTAGCTGTGCATGCCTTCATTCACTGCAGGGGAGTTGGACTAGATGGCCTTTAATGGCCCGTTTCAACTCAGAAGACTGTATGCATCCCAAGCATAGAAAAGAGAGACTCTAAAATGGCTATCATAAATATCACTTACACAAAATGCCTTGCTCTTGCCTGACCCTTACCCCTGAAATTAATTGATTCCAGTTACTTCCTGACTTGTTTTCCTCTCCTCAGAAAAACATCTTTAAGATTTACTACGATTCACGAGGAGTATCTTTTAGAAGTTTCCACAAGTCATTAAAGACACCAACCTGACTGCTTTAGCTAGTATGTATTCAACATGTTCAAAATAAAACCTGCTACAGAAAAGCTTCAGGACAACTTTGATACTTGGCTTTCTAGAAGCAAAAGAAGTACCTGCTTGCAAGTTTAAGTATTATCAAAAATAACACATTCAAAGAAGCCAAGAGAGATTAGAGACCCACACATTTTTAAACTCACCTGATCAGTGCTGCCTCCATATACTTCATCTGTACTGACATAGACAAACTTCTCTACATTGGCTTCATGGGCAGCAGCAACCAGTACATTAGTGCCATAAACATTCACATAAGTGAATTCCAGGGCATGCCAAAATGAAAGATCTATAGAAAAGAATTAAAAAAAAAAATTCAACCCACAATTCTGATTAAATTTAGGCAATACATGGTTTTCTAATGAACCGTAACAATTAACAGCAGCAATATAAACAGGGAGCACTAAAGGAACAGGGGCTGTTTAGTCTGTGGAAGACGAGGCTGAGGAGAGACCTTACTGCTCTCTTCAAATACCTGAAGGGTGCTTACAGCAAGAGCAGGACTGGTCTCTTCTCACTGGAGACAGGTGACAGCACAAAGGGAAATGGCTTGAAGTTGCACCAGGGGAAGTTTAGGTTGGATATCAGGAAACACTTCTTTACAGAAAGGATTGTTAACACTGGAATAGGCTCCCCAGGGAGGTGGTTGAGTCACCACCCCACCCCTGGATGTGTTTAAAAACTGTCTGGATGTGGTGCTCAGGAACATGATTTAGCAGAGGGCTGTTAGAGTTTGGGTAGTATGGTTAGATTGTGGTTGGACTTGATGATCTTTAAGGTCTTTTCCAATCTGAGCAATTCTATGATTTCATGATTTCACCACCAGTTCGATTGACTGTCAGGGTAGCAAGGTTATCATTAAACTAAGACACTTTCTACACTTACACAAAGACAAAAAAAAAAAAATCCTTGCTCTCAACAATAGGTTGGAATGAGGAGCAAAAGGTTGTTATCTGGGGATATTCAATTTGAAATAGCACTAATTAGTTTTAGTTAAATGGCAGCATAGCTAATTCCCCTCGTCACCATGAAGTGCCAAGTTTACTAAGAAAAGTATCATTCAAAACCACAATATATATTTATTACTGTTAACAAATTACCACTTGTTTTAACTCTTAGAATCATCCCACTGACCTAATGACTTTGTGCATAGCAATGTTGACAAATCTGAGAATTTTCCCAGAGATCAGAGAATTTTTCAATGACTTCTGCTCATTATGGAAGGAATGTGCCAAGGATACCACTCATTAACAGCTCTACAGAAGACTGACAATCTGAAATAGGCACTTCAATGTGTAATCCATTTTGCCACTTTTTAGAACCCTGGAAGAATTCTAAAGGGAGCTACACTCACTCTTAGCTTCCACTCTAATTTTTCCAGCAAGGTAGCAGTCAATCAAGGGAAACTGTCTTCAAGATACCACATGACATGTGTGCACTGGCAGCTACACGTGTCTAGATGGAACTTAAAATATAATAAGCAAATATGTATATATACATGGCCAAAATTAAAAACTGCCTTATCTGACTATTGTTTAATTAAAGCCATGAACCTCCTAAGTTAAAAAGGCCAACCAACTGAATCATGCAGTCTGTAAAGATGTTAGATTGTATATCTGTTTTATGTGAAGGGAAAAAAAAAAAAAAAAAAAAGATGAAAAATGTCAGTATACTATTTCAAAACATATATACAGAAATAATACTAAAACATGCTACAGTGCTCACCTACATGTGTTTGGGCTGCAAAATGAAGAACTATGTCAATTTTCTCAGTTTCAAAAAGCTGTTTGATAAAATGAGGTTCACAAATGTCTCCCTAAACAGGAAATAAAATGAATTATTTTTTTGATAAAAATAGTAAGCTTCAATTTGTACCAAGTAACACATAACAAATCATTACAAAGCAGGCACAAGGAAAAAGCTCTGCAATAAGAACAAGCCTGCAAAGCCAAAATACAAGCCTTTTATCAGAATCCTGGGATTACTCAGCTTACTCTTTAATAGTAATAATAGAAAACTATGACTCTAAAAATTGGAATTCATAACCTGAAATTAACTAAAATCCAGACCTTTAGATACAATTAGATACTTTTTAGCTCTCCACTGATACAAAACAGTTAGCAACAGAGTTTGGGGCATCATACCAATGCCATGCCTAAAAGATGATCTTCACTTTTTGAGCAATAGCCATAGATACAGCGTTTCAGGATTTACATTACTACTTAACACCAGAAACAACACGACCTCCAAAACATACACAGCAAAGACACAGCAAATGCTACAATTGGGATGCCTGCTTAGAGCAAATAAAGTTTGCAGATGGTGACACCCAGTGGCATTAGAGATGAAGTTCATTTCCACTGCTGTCAAAAGCAGATGGAAGTTTGCAAGCAGTTTTCTTTGGTTTTGTTCTTATTACCGGAATCATCGAGATAATTGGAAATGAGCACAGCATGGACACGAGTGGTTTGTTAGTGTGACAAACAAACAAGGGCAGTTTTCAAATGTAAACAAGAACTGAGAAGCTTTTGATACTTATCTACTGGCTCAACTTAAACAGGAGTACCTCAAAGGAAGTAGTGTCAGGGGAGGATGAAGAATACTTTCAAGAACAAGGCAATTAACTGAACACAGTTCAAATGCAGCTATGTTTTTAGAAGTTCTCATGCAATTATTCCAAACAACAGCTTCAAAGAAGTAATGCATATAAGAAACTGGATTATTTTAATGATTAGTTTTTTTTTTTTTTAATAGAAAACCAAATTCAGTGGTTTTCAGTTTTGTTTTATTTTCCTCTTTAAAGACAGAACATTCAGTAAGATTTCTTGAGCGTATATTTTTCTTCTAAAACAGTTAGATGTAGGCTGTCTTGTGCCCTATACAGCATTCACACATATTGCATCATGCATTGGGAGGTATTAAAAACATCAGGAAAAAAAACAAGAGTACTTCTGGTATCCTGAAACAGAGTGTATTTGCTTGGTACGTATTCCCTTTCCCTCAAGAAAATTGCATCCAACAACTCTGGGATAATCCAGAATCTAATAGAATTCAGAAGGTTCATAAAAATTAACAGCTATGGGATCACCAAACAAGTGTGGAAAAGTTTGATTGCCTGAATTTAAGAGAGAAACTCAGTTTACATTTCCTGCCACTGCAAAAAGCTGTCACGTATATTAAACTGACTGATATTTCAGAAAAGTGAACCATATGCTTTTCTCTGATGCCCTGCAATCTCAGACAGCCTAGCTTGACAAAGGACCTAGCATCAGCACTGAGTTCCGCACAACAGAACCTCAGCACACAAACTCAGCAGCCTGAGCATTTATCCAAACAAAAAGTCTAAATCCATCCACTGTCTGGAGCCTAAAATACTGAACAGTAAACTAATTTAACCAGCAACATCCTATGAAGAAAAAGCATACCTTGAACCTAGACCATGTTCAAAAACAACTACAGAGTACACAAAAGCAGAACTAAGAACATCATAGCCTGATCTTTAGCATGGATAAAGAATATGTTACATAGCATGGGAAATGACAAGCTGCTGTATTTGAAGATGGAAAATCTAAGTGTCAGATAAGCCTGGAGGAGTCAAATCTGAGACCAGCCTGTCTGTTCCACCTATCAAAAGCAGACTTAGAAGTGAATGAATCATCCTGAAAGACAGTTTTCTATATTCTGAACCTTTATTGTACAATGTAATATTTATTTTCAAAGACTGCTTCACATAAGAGTCAGACAATAATGTCACACAGCTTTATGCTGTCAGAATTCTCAGCTGAAACACAAGGTCTTTTAATAAAGGTATACGAATGACGTAATTGCTTTTATGTCTGAGTATCAGATACAGAAGCATATTCCATACACTGACTTATTCGCAACAGTGAAGAAGCAATTTCAACTTTAATTTATGGTAAAGCAGTGGCCTTACCCTCAAGTTTTTGGGAGCTCTGGAAACTATGTTACTTTGCTATAAAACACCCACACAAAAATGAAAAAGACAAGTTTCCTAGAAAAGAAGACTTTATTACCTGGATAAACTTGTAGTTTTCCTTCTCAGAGACAGTTTCAAGATTTTTCAAGCTTGCACAGTAGTCAAGCTAAGGAGACATACACAAAGTATTATCAGTAGTTTTCATGAAAATGGACAAAGATAACTCAGCTCCAACCCAATTACAAGCAAGTTTACAAATAAAGCAAAAACTTCTCTGAAAGAAAAGCTATCTCACAAGCAAATATGATAAAGCATGAGAAACACAGAAGCCTGAAAGATATCCTAACAATTTCATAAGTGCTTGGATATCCATCACTTCAAAGCCTTAGGATAATAATTGTTTGATACTTCTCACATGGAAACCAGTGAGAAGTCAAAAGGAAATTCAACAAATAGCATTCCAAGTACACTTGAACATAACCCTGTACATAGCAGGGAGGTTAAACTAGATGATCATCACGGTTAACCCAGGCCATTCTGTGACTCTACGATACTACAGGCTGTATTAAAAAGCTTTAATAAAAGGGTCTTGCCTGGCAAGAAAGAAGACAGCCCACTTACCTTATCCAGATTTATAATCAGATAGTTGGGATAGTTCCTGACCAGCGACACAACTACATGCGAAGCACTGTAGGATTGAAGAAGACCATGTTTACAATCACATCGCTGGTTTTCAGGCAGCAAAGCAATGACAGATTACACGTTCGGTAATAAAGGGGTTCAGAGAACGAGGGAGTCGCACTCAAAAGGACAGCCCACTAAGGGATCTTAAGGTACCCCTACATACGATAACCCATACGCGGCACGTACCTACGCTCAGCCTTTTAAGACTGGCGGCACACAGAAACGCGACCAGTCGCAGCCCCACCCCAGGACACGCTCTGAGCTCCCAGGACACGCTCTGAGCTCCCAGGACGCCGGCCCGCCCACCGCCACGTTCCACGGCTCCCCGCGACGGAGCCTGGCGCCGCCTGGCCCCACCGCAAAGCGGCGGCACTACGAGACCACCGCTCACATGAAACCGGCGCCGCCCGTCACCAACAGCCGCTTCTCAAAGCGCCGCACCTCCGCGCTCGCCGGCGGCTCCGACATCGTCCGCGCTTTACGGCGGAGTACGACCTGCCCGCGCGCATGCGCAAAGAGCGCGGACACGCCCCCGGCCCCAGTCGTAGCCCGGCAGGGCCGCTAGGTCACGTGGTGGGGGGGGTGGTGAATCCCCGCCATGGGGTGGCGGCTGCTGTGGCTGCTGTGCGCCGGGGGCGCCGCCTGGAGCAAGACGCTGCGGGGCGGATTCGTCAGCTCCGCCGCCCGGCTGGAGCCTTGGCGGCCCGTGGCGCGCTTCCAGTTCCGCGGTAGGTGCCCGCCGGGCAGCGGAACGTCTGCGGGAAAGAAACGCTACGGGGGGAGGGAAGAATAGAGCGGGAGCCAAGAAGGGTTGGAACGTGACCCTTGGGTGCTAAAAGGGAAACGATGTATGGGGTGGGGACAGCTCGAGGGGTGATGGGGAAGCACTTATCGGTGTCCTAGAAGATTAACGTAGAAGTGTTCTAAATAGGTCTGGGGGAGGGGAAGGGTGAAAGCGTTGCTTAAAGCTAAGGAAAGAACACCGAGCTCCAGGTGAGCGGCGTTCGGTTGTATCGCACTGTGCGAGCTGAGGTTGTCTGCTCCCTTAGAAACACTCCTGCCGTTCTGTGAATGTCTACAGGGGCTGGTGGTGGCGGTGCCGGCGAGGCCACGTGGGCTTCTATGCAACCTGCTGCTTGTTTTTCATAGCCTTTTTCCAATGACTGCTCTGACAGCCTGAAGTCAACATAAAGCCACCAAACTTGCTTTGCTTCAAGTAAACTTGGACTTTTGCAGCACCAGCTGATTCCTTCTCCCCGAATAATCCCATCTTTTAATTCGGGAAACTGTTCAAAACAATCCGTAGTGAGATATAATGATAGAATTTATCAAGATAGCTTTGAGGATCATAGAATGATCAGTCAACATCAGTTGTCTTAAGCTAATTCTGCAGTGGCCGAAACATGCGTCAGTGTTAAGGTGCAGCCTGCGGGAACACTCACAGAAGAGCACTTTTGAAGTTTGATTTTCTTGTAAATATGGTGATGGATAGTGATAGGAGAAGGAGGTTTTAAACTGAGACTGGGGAGGTTTAGGTTAGATTTTAGGAGGAAGTTTTTCACACAGAGGGTGGTGAGGCACTGGAACAGGTTGCCCAAGGAGGCTGTGGATGCCCCATCTCTGGAGGCATTTAAGGCCAGGCTGGATGTGGCTCTGGGCAGCCTGGTCTGCTGGTTGGTGACCCTGCACATAGCAGGGGGGTTGAAACTGGATGATCATCGTGGTCCTTTTCAACACAGGCCATTCTATGATCCAGTTATATGGTTTTATTCATTTGTCTTATAATCAAGTGTTTTAGATGTAATCAGTCAATAACATAAAGATCCATTGACTCAAATTCTTCTGGTATTTGGCCCAAGAGGTACCCTGTGGTACTCGTAATCATGCCTTGGAAATCCTGGAAAAAAAAGTGGGTGGAAGGAAGAAAAATATGGTCTGGAAGTCCATTTGAAAAAGAAAAAAGCAGTGGGAAGTAAAGAATTTGGGTTATGTTAGAAGTTTTTTTAAGTGTTGTTTTCATACTGTGTTACTGAGATGTAGAAAAATAGTGAAAATGTACAAACGTTTATGGAAAGTGGTAAAAAAAAAAAAAATTAGAAGTGAGGTGAGGCTTTAGTGATGCTACTTAATAAAGCTTTCTGCTGTGCTAGCCTTCTGTTCTTATGACTTGCATCAGGGCAATGCAGTTCATTCTATTTTTTAAATGTCAAGGTGACCATGCTGTTCTGTGTGTCCGAATCACCAATGTAGCAGCAGCTGTAACAAAAGAAGCCAGACTTCACCTGTTTCAAGCACAGGAGTGGCAAAAGCTACAGAATCACATCCAGGATCACAGATGTACAGAAAAATTCTCTAAAGCTCAACTGACAAGTGAGTTTCTATCTTCCCATTATGAATTAAGTTGTGGTTGTGTGTATTTAGAACACTCAATGTATCAGTGAATTTGGACTTTGCATGGGCTTTAGTCAGGGTAGAACTTTGACCTTTTGTAATTAAAAAAGATTCCAAGGAGTGCAATTGCTTCTTTGTATCACATCAGAAAACTTTGTTTGCAAGTTATGATTCAATAGGCCGCTGGAAAATGGCAGTCCTTGACGAGCAGTGAGTTACTGCAAATTTGATGACGCGTTCTGTTCTCATGCTCTCGTTTGCACACAGCTTAAAAATGAGGTTCAGGCTTGCGTTTACTCATCGAGTACAAAAGTTTTCTATAATTCTGCTTGGAGTGAAAATAAAAAGTTTGTTGTTTTTTTTTTTTTTTTTTAAATCTCAGGCCTTTCTGTATAAAGATTAATGTTTGAAGAATTAGGAAGAATGCTATTTCAAGATGAAACCGAAGTAGTTAGAATGAACAAATGGGTGATGTAGTCAAATGTGCAGTTTGAATTGTCACTTTTATTACTGTAGAATGAAAAAGAAAAGACTCAAACCAGTGGGGCCTTCTGCAGTTAGCATTAAACCTCTGAAATGAATGCTTGTAAGATAGGAGTGTATACACCAAGCACGCAGTAAAACCTTTTTCCAGTCCTTATTTGTCAGGAGGCTCCTCTTCCCAGTTTCATGGCAAATAACGCTTTACAAGGAAAAGAAAAAGCCAAAAGGATATTGTGATAGCACAGACCTGTCACTCTGACGTACATGAGCAAAATCAGTTGTATCCTTATTTAATTTTACTTCACATCCTGCAGGTTAGCTTGCAGGCCTGATGGAAGACTAATTAAATGTGCTCTGCACAATTCCTAGTTTTTATGCAGTTAAGGCTATAAATTCAACTGAGAGTACGAATGGAGAGCAGAGCTACCCCTTCTACATGCCATTTAACTTCTTTTTGTTTTAAGCAACATATGAAATCATTAATCTATCTTTACAAAGGTTGCTTTCTTTAAAGGAGTTCTGTCATTTTGAGTATTTAATTTATAAGATACACTGTTCCAAAGTGGAACACTTGCTTAGTATTGGCTACGCTGAACAAATTATCAGAACGCATTTTTTTTTCTGCTTCATGTGTTGTCTAAATTTGTATTTCTTGTCTATTGCTGCAGAGAGCTGTGATCCAACTGTTGATCCAGGAAGTGCATGCTTTCAGATAACAGAACATAACTTGAAACAAGTTTGTTTAAATTACATAGATCTTTCTCACAAGTTGACTTTAAGTTAGAAATTCATTCTGAATTTTGTCTACAGCAGGTTTAGAGATAATGAGTTTGCTAGGAGTTGATTTATGCTGGTGTTTGTAGTTTCTCTTGTAGAAAAAGGTTTGCATAAAAACCAGCTTTTGTAGAATTTTAATGAGCTTAAAATATTAAAATGAATCTATCAACAGTCCAGTAGTTATACTTTTAGTTCTTCTACAGAAATGACTTTAATCTATGGTGGAGCTGATAAGCAATGATCACTGTTACACTCATTAATTAATTCAGTAACCAGTGTAACAATGCTTACAGTTCTTGTAGTTTCACTCAAACATACAGAGCCACATATCAAATACGCATCAAATATTTATTTTGGAGAGCTTGCCCAATTGTTAACAGTTGATTTTAGGAAAAATACTGCTGAGATCAGTAAGCAGACGAAACTTCTCAGTCCTGCATAGTTAGTTTTAATGTCATTGATTTGAAATGTGTATTTTTTTCAGGCAGTGACCTCAGCCCTTTAATGTCTGTTGAATTTGTCTGTGTCAGTTTGGGGAAGATGCTATAAAAGATGCAAAGTTGCATTTTCAAAGCATGCTCATCAATTAGCATGTGGCTGTTGCATGTTCTGTGCTCTAAATATCTTTGAAAATGGGGTAGAATCAATTTCACAAGCAATTTTTTTTTTAATGAGGAAGTATCTCTTGGCTAATATAGAAAACTGATACTGTACCAGCCCCACTGATACTGTACCAGAGAGCAGAAATGTACTGAAGGTAATACTGTTTGCAGTTACTGGCTTCTGATGGAATGGATCCATTCTAGCAAACCCAAAAGCTGAGGAATGGAACGCAGCTCATATCTTCACCAGCCATTGTCTGCACCTAGTTGAAACCAAAGATGAGACTGGAAGTCTCATCTTGGGTATTGTGGTGAGCTTCAAAGCAAAGCAAAGACTGTTTTGCACTGTATGTAGTTCATAAGCTGTAAATAATGTTGTGTATTTAAATTCTATTTCCATTTAAGTTTAAGTTTTTTAAAGACAAGTTAATCAAGTCTCTACTCCTTTTTTGTTGTTTGTTTTCTTCCAAAGTGACTGTGAACCACACAGAGCAAAATCTGACAGTGTCCCAGATTCCTTACCCGGAAACATGGTATGTGTTTTATGTAGACAAGTTTACCTGCGAGGAGAATTATTCTGAATCCGAGGATATTCAGTTTGAAATGGTCTTACTAAATCCAGATGCAGAAGGGAATCCATTAGATCACTTTAGCGCAGGGGAATCTGGTAAGATTTCTTTTCTTAAAATTAGATTTGTAAGTTAAGGATCTGATCTGAGTAAGTCAGTACTTACTATGCTTGTGAAAATATGCTACTGGGGACAGGACAGCAGAGTCCGTTACATTTCAGGTCTGACTTTCTTAGAGAAGAGTAAACTTAAGTTCATTTTCTGATATTAGGGAAAAATCCTTCCCTTTCTCTAGTCTGACTTACCAAAACTTACCTGACTGCAGATATAGTATACAAGGAAAGATTGTGTTGATATGTTTGCTTATACGTTGTTTTTTTTTTTTTTTCTATTGAAATTGTAAGCTTCCAATTGATTGTGAATTGAATCCCTGATTTTAATAAATTTGTTTATTTAATGCGTGGAATTCCTTAGCTAGACTTTGTAAGACTTGAATCTGTACAATATGAATTCATGTACAACATAAACTTTTTGCCAGTACAGTGTTCACCGTCTAGGTCTCTCCAAGTTTTGTTATTCACAGGCTGCACATTGTGAAATGTTTCAATCCTAATTTTTTTATTTAAAAAATACAAATTTAAGACTTTAGACCTGCAGAGAAAAACTTTTGGAAATGACTCAAGGCAGCAGCAGAAGATAAGCATGCATAAAATTGTATGACACTCTGGCCAATCCAAATCAACTGAAATCTAGTGCTTAGTTTCACTGCTTTGGAAGGCCTAGTTAACATGCCACTGACTTTGCTTGTAGTGTAGGAAGAGTCCAGAAGGCTTAGTCTGTCTTCATATAGTGATGTAGCCTGTATACTCAGGTCTAGCCTTATAGCAGTGATAAGAATTGTGTGCTCGTCTGTCTTAATTGGTATCCAGAGAGTGTAGAGGGAACAAAGGCAGGTTCCTTGTTGAAGGGAGGAATATGTTAACACTGAAACTTTCAGAGGAACCTGTAAGAAAGCTACTTATCGACGGTGTTTCCAGACTTACAGGTTGACTTACCACTTCTCAGTTGTGCTTCTTACTCTGCAAATGTGGTTGGTGGTTCTAATTTGGTGAATTTTGTATGTGAAGTGAATTCTAAGTTAATTCACTTATTCTCAAAAAGTAGTTATTGTGTTCTTTTGCTAAACTGAGAGATAATCAGTGGCATTATGTGGCCTTTAAGTAATGTACAGACCTCTTAGGGAGACATCTCAGCTCTCTCTATTTTTTTAAGGACGATTTTGAAAATTAGGAAGCAGAACTCAGAAAAGCTTGCATGCCATGTAAGTAGATCTATAATAAAGCTGTAGGAAGTAGGAAATAGGATGAGCTTTACATGCCACATCTTCCAAGGTTGCAGATGAACACCTCTTTATTCAGAATGAAAAATGGCAACACTGCCAGGAATCCTGAAGTGACATGCCTGTGTCTGTTTTTCAAAGAAGCAAGGAGAATTTCTTCTCTCTAGAACATTAGACCATCAGAGAAGAGATCCAGGTTCATTTTTTGTATTTTATTTCCTTTGAGACGGATAGCATCTGCTTAGCTACAGATGGTTTCAGTTAAGTCACTCTTTACTCTAGTCCCTAAAATTATGTCTCTGCCGTGAAGCATTCTCAAAATTAAATGGATAGGCTATAAAGAAAGTATAGGAAAGAACTTGCAACTATAACTTCTGATTAGGGTGTTTACCTTTTGAGAGAAGGAGGCCTGGTTTCCAGTCCCTAGCAAGCAATTTTTAACATTTTACATGGTAAGATATTTAGATAAGACTGGCAGTGGGATCTAAAGCTTCCAAGAGCAGCTGACCAAGTGAACAGCATCTGGATGATCTTGAAGTTAGGTATTAGAAACTAACATACGTTTTATTTTCTGTGTCATAGAACGGTTTAGGTTGGAAGGGATGTTAAAGATCATCCATTTGCAACTGTCTGATGTGGGCAGAGGCATCTTCTGTTAGATCAGGTTGCTCAAAGCCCCGAACAAGCTGGGCTTTCTAAGAATGGGGCATCCAACAGCTTCTCTGGGCAACTTGTTGCAGTGCCTTATTGCACCATGAGTGAAGAATTTTGTCCTGATGTCTAATTCAAATCCACCTTCTTTTCATTTAAAACCATTATCCTTTGTCCTATCGCTGCATTCCCTAATAAAGAGTTATTTCCCCAACTCGAAGTGATGTGGAAGGAGGAAGAATTAAAAAGACAGCTTGAAAATCACTTCTGTTGTTTTTTGGTGGAGTGTTTTTGGTTATGGGTTTGATTGTTTTGTTGGGTTTTTTTTTGGTCTCACACCAATTGCCACAGTTTCTCTCTAGTGGCAAAGAGCTTTCTATCCTGAATGCTTATTATTAAAAGCCTTTCTTTTTTTCCTAAAAGAGTTTTTAAAGTGCACCCAATCATCACGATGAGAAATAACATATCTATGTAATCCTTACCAACTTTGGTGGGTGGCTGAAGAATCATAGAATCCCCAAGATTGAAAAAGATCTACCAGATCGTCCCGTCCAACTGCCCACCCACCACCAATAATTACCCACTAAATCATGTCCCTCAGTACAACATCTAAATGAACATCTCCAGGGTCATTGACTCCACCACATCCATGGGCAGCCCGTTCCAATACCTCACAACTCTTTTATGGAAGTAATATTCCCTAACATCCAACCAGAAGATAGATAAAAAGTGAAAAGAATAAGATATTTTGTCCTAAGAATGCTTTTTTGTTGTTGTTTTGTTGTTGGTTTTTTTGGGGGGGGTTTTTTTTTTTTTTTTGGTCAATCATAAATTAGACAGAGGTATACAAGGGAGGCACAGTGGCTCTCAAGTGTTAGATTTTTAGAGAGTCTTTATTAACAGATGGTCTTCGTCTCCTGTTTCAGTGTATGCATTTTAGCCATAGAAGTTATTTTGTAGTACTAGCAAATATTAAGAACTCATCTAGTTCTAATGATCTTCAGCTTACATACTGAAGGCTATTTCTCATCTCTGGTGGAAGCCGGCTGATAGTTTTAATTTAAGAGTTGTTTTGCTGGAAATAAAGCCTGATTCTGCAGGCACTGCATGGTTTCGAGGAAGGCTGGAGAGGAAAAGCAGAAGTCTTCTGTGTAGAATTCCCATTTGCCCAGTTTAACTTATGCTTCCTTGGCTTTTTTACTCTGTTAGCTCATATGGTGTGTTCTACTGTTTCTAGGTAGCAGGAAAGAGTCCAGGATCCAGGTCTTCAAGTGCAATATCTTGCCCAACTACTGCTAGACTGAAAGTCAAACAGCTTCTGTTTTAGAGATATCAGAAACTTTGCACATTTTTTGTTGCAAAAAAAAAAAAAAAAAAAAAAAAAAAAAAAAAAAAAACCACTAATTTTCTGTTCATTTTTTTTCTTTCCATTTCATCTGAAAGTTTTCTGTATTTGTCAGCTCTATTTCTTGAAATGTTTTATGTGGAAGAATAGTGACACCCAGTGGTTAACAGCGTCCTGGGTTTTTCTCTTTTCATGCTGTGCCTTTAAAAATTGTAGGAAAAAAAAAAAAAAAAAAAAAAAAAAAAAAAAAAACCTAAAAATGAGTCATTTAATAAGTATATTTCTGATGAATGGGCTGCAGTTATTTTCTTTTTGCCAGGAAGTTGGGTGCCACTTTATACTACATGAGTAATTACTACAGAGCTTTTCATTTTGAACAGAATTTCTCCTAAGTTCAGAGAAGGTATTACTGGGTAAAAAACACTTCCTAATCAGCTTTTTGAAGAATTCATTGACTCCTGGATAAAATAGGCTGGGGTTTGCACATTTTATCTTTACTATTATTTTTGGATGACAATTACTTAGTATTATCCGGTGATTATATAAATAACATATGGAGATTTTAGCTTACTGCTAACAATAGTATTTCTGTATAAAAACTGAGCTGTATTTCTTTTTTTTTTTTTCCCCACAGGATTACATGAATTCTATTTCCTGCTTGTCCTAGCATACTTTGTAACTGCTTGCATATATGCACAGTCTTTATGGCAGACAATTAAGAAGCACGGACCAATGCATACTGTATTAAAAATGCTCTCAATTGCATTACTATTGCAGGCTGGTTCAGCTTTTGCCAACTACTTGCATTTCTCCAGGTATCTTTACTTTTGCTTTTAATCTTAAGACTTGAAGGATGTGCTGTTTTAAAGATTAGTACATGGTCTTTCCTGTGCTGATTCTTACAAAATTTAGGTCTCACTTTTTAGAAGCTGCCCAAGTATAGTTATAGAGAAAGCACAAACATAAGTATCACTTACATTAAAATATCATCTTTTACTCTGTTATCAGTTATTCCAAGGATGGAATAGGAGCACCTTTTATGGGAAGTCTGGCAGAATGTGAGTATGGACATCTGCTGTTTTTTATGTATTCCTACACATTAATCTGTATAATGCATTAATGAATGTTCTTGTTAGACAGAATCATTATCCTGCCCCGTATCATTGTATTTCTAACATGAAATATTGAGCAACTTTTAAGATGTTCTTCTGAAAAGTAGGTTTTGTTTCGAAAGTTTAGAGTAACTGCACTTAAAGCCCTATAGTTGCAATCCATCCTACAAATATTTACCTACGTATCTATCATATGAGTAAATCTTTCAATATGTTGAAGAGTTTTGCTGAGTTTGCATAATACACTGAAGCTTTTGAGGAAACTGTCACATTTTGTGGAGTGTGTTATTTCATTAGCAAATTTAACATTGATTATAACAAACGCACGTTTTATAGCACGAGTGATAAGGTTAGAAAGGTCTAAAAAGTAATTATGCAAAGGATTGATGGTAACAAAGCATTTTTTGTTGCTCTGTATAGATTTCCTAAGTTCTCATGTGAACTGAATTCTATTAACAACGCTACCCAAATTGCACTAGTTTATTCTTGCAAGATGGTTTGGAATCTAAGGTTGCTTTTCTTTATTTATTTATTATTTCTCCTCTGTGTATTTTACATTTGAAGCATTTAGTGACTCTTTCTGAGCTAATATGTTGCACTTTGATTCATCCGGAGTATGCCAAGAAAGCAGCACTGTGATAGTGAGATGGCATAGGCGAGTAACAACCTGTATAGAAAAACATTTCCTGGCTTAGAATTCTTTTAGAAACTTGCAGTTGGAAATAACAGCCTCTTGATGGCACTTGGCTCCACAGTAATTGACACTCTTGTTTCAAGAAGTCGGGTTAGAGCTCTTTGCAGCCTTTCTAGCAACTGGGTTTTTTAATTTTCCCTCTCGTCTCCTGAAATGAAATTAAGTTGAGACTATGGAAGTAGCCATTACTCCTCTCCACTGAGAAATCCATTGTTAACTATGCAACCAGAACTGTGGAGAAAATAGCTGCATCTGAGAGTTTCTGTGTATGCGTGTATGGATTGAAGTGGAAATCACACTTCTGTTTGCTTACGGTGGAGTTTACTAAGAATGAAATAGTGTCTTTGAGTGAATACCTGAATTCAGATGGCTCAGCTGAAAGACTTTCACTTTCATACTGTTTTTTAAATTTGTGGTTCCCAAAACAGTAAGGAAGCAGAAGGAAAAGTGGAAAGCTTCAGTGCTGATTACAATTCTGAAGGATAGGCAATAGTAAGTATAATTTGGAAATGGAAGATGCTACCATCTTTTTTCCTGTGTTAGAACAGAAATCCTGGATAAATGATCCCATTTTCATTAATTTCGCTGGGAGCAGAATTCCTTCTAGAAACCTGTTCAGGTGCTATGCCAAGCAATTGTTCGTTTCCCAGCGTTATTTAATCCTTACAACATATAAAAACCTGACACTGTCTAACTCATCTGAATGAATCATATAATCATATAAATCACATGAATAATTCTGGCACGTAAAAGCATCTCAAATAGCAATCTTTTAACTTCTGATAAGATCAGAATGTGAAAAATCAAATAGTATTGTTATAGCTGTTGATCAGCTGAAAAAGTTGTTCAGGCCAACTCCTGTTCTTAGCCCTGCCGTCAGAGTGGTTCCAAAAAATGTTTATCGATGTGGTGATAGGTGCTTTATAAGTGTGTATGCATATAAATTAGGTATCAGTTCGGTAGTTTGTGACTTCACACTCATCCCAGATATCATGAGATCGTCATTTTCCAACTTTTCTTAAATATAAAGCCTCTTCTTACTTGTAGGTAAGATGTATGTGGCACCAGTGACCAAAGCCTGTACTGATTTTGGTCTGAAACTGTTTTACCTGAGAATCTGCTTGCATTATTGCTACACTGAAGAGCAGAGGAATGTCTGTATCCAAGATGTGGTTGAGAGATGCTGTCTGGCTATAACTTACAGGGAAGGTTATCTTAAGGACTGAGAGAAAATAAAATGATTGAATGCTCTCCAGAGCATCCAGATTTATTCAGACACTTGTCTAGCCTGGATTTGTAACATGGATTTGGCATGCCTTGAGCTCACATAACAATTTTTCTAAGGTATACCGTGCCTAGCTAGCATTGTAAAATAATCCCAGGCTCATTTTGCCCCAAAATACCAGTTTTTTTTTTTCAAGTTTGTGTCTACTGAAAGCTCTTTGACATTTGCTAAATAAAAAAGGTGTCTGCAGGTGTTACAAGTATGCAAGCGTATAAAGCACAAGGATACCAAATAAATCCCAATAGTAACATGTTAACATGTTGAAATTTTTTATAGCTATATTTTGCTAGTATTGCTGACTGTCAAGGAAATACAGTAGCTGATCTTCATTTGACGCACATCCCTTGTGCGTGTGTTAATCTATGTATAGAGGCAGCATTTTCTATTGTATGTGGAAGTACTTTTTTTTTTTTTTTTTACAATACATTCCAGCAGTTGCATAAAATTGAAAGTTTTCCTCTATGCTGTAGAAATATTTATCTTATATCTGATAAGAGAAGTGGAAATGTCAAGTATGGAACTAATTTAAATGAGCTAAAATATTAAGTGATTAAAAAGGATTATTGTACATAGTGACCACCTCTAATTTCTGAAACAAATGTGAAATTTACACAAGAACTAATTTCTCAAGTTGCTTTTAGATTCTGATACACGGCTACTTTGAGCCTGTTTACACTGAAGTCTATACACCAGCTTTAAAATTGTTCAGTAAGTTTCAGTCAGAAATTTACCAGCTCGGTGATGCTTGAGGGTAGCTTCAAACTCAAGATTTTCTATGATTCTGTGAGAGCTCTGAAGCTTAAAAATCACCTGGAAATAAGCTTTCAGTTCTTTCTAATATAAGCAGGACTTCAGTGAGGATGGAAAACAAATGGTTTAGTATATTCTAGCTTGAAATTTTCCTTACTCAGATGCAGCTTCAAACACAGGTTAGAGACACTGATTAAGAATGTAGCTTTATGAAGTACGTTTTAGTTGTTTCCAGACTGGGGAAAAAAGAAGTGTGCACAGTGAAATGAGGTAAGGGGAGTCTGCATGTAATAAAGTATAGACAGATTACTGCTACAAACTAAGTTAGTGCTAGGGTTAGTCATTATATTTACCCCTTTAAGTATCTGACTGTGGAATTTGTCCCAAATATTTGTGCTTTCTGTTACAAGCTACGCCTTCCTTAAGACAAAATGCAATTAATTTAGAAGTACAGTGCCACTGTTTGATTTTTGAACAAAAGTTTTGTGGAACAAAGGAAGGAGTTCGTTTCATTGTGTTTCATATTTGCTGTGTGATTAACATACATATGATTTTAGTCCACTGGCCTTTATAAGTTTGTTTATGCAGGTGGATTCCTGAGCCTAGACTTCTTTGACACAAGAGTAGAAGTTGGAAGAATGTGGCACTGTGCCCACATCATTGCAAAATTACAGCATAAGTAGAGGGAAGCTGGTCGTGGTTTTTTTGGTCATTTAAAAATGATCAAAATAGCCACATTATGTGGCAAACAAACTTCAGCTAATCAAACTGTTAATAGAGATTATAAGCAAAGGTGATTCTGAGGCATAAATATCCATCCCTTGTTTGTGGGGGTAGTGAATATTTCTCTTTGTTTTGAAAAAAAAGAAAAAAGTGTGTTTTTGTTGTGACTCTGTATTCTTTTTTCTTTTGTTTTCAATAGTGTGTGACATAGTCTCTCAGATACAAATGCTTTATTTGCTGTTAAGTCTATGTATGGGTTGGACAATAGGCAGAATGAAGAAATCTCATAGCAGACCTCTTCAATGGGATTCCACTCCAACATCTACTGGCATTGCTGTAGTAGTTGTTGTTACACAGGTTTGTATTTTACATTCGTTCTTATACTGAAACGTACAGTTGCTATTAAGTATGACAGAACTATGAACCAACTAATTTCAATATTTTATGAGAAACAAGAGTATCAAGACTGGAGAAGAAAAAAAAAAAACCCACAGCACAATGTGCACCCAGCAAGTCTAATAAGTAACAACAGTTCCTCTTTATTTTGACAGTTTAAGGTATAGCTCCACAGTATGTTCTTGTTCAGCAGTAAAACCACTTAAGAAGTTCCCACAGTTCTCCAAACTCCCAGTTGTATCAGTTGTTCATAATATTATGCTGCAAACCAGATCAGTGGAATGTTCTAGACTGAATTGGAAGGAAAAAAAAAAAAGTTTTGGCACGGTTTTACCAATCTGATTTGCAATGTGGTCCTGTAAATAGCTGTCATCAGTACAGTTGCATGGTTGTGAACTGTGACGTTAGTGCTGACAACGAGGGGCATGGGAGGAAAGATGAGAGAAAGATTCTTACAGTTCTTTTTCTGTCACCAAAAATATGAGACTGTGTCCTCATCTTCAAACCACTCCAATAGGATGTCTGATGGTCTTTTCAATCAGTATAAGGCAATTCTTTAAAGGTTCATATGCAGGATTGTTCTTGCAAATATACAAATGGTGTGACACATAACTTCATTCAAATGTTTTTCTATTAATATAAATTAGAAAGTCAAGTAAACCAGTAACTTAAAAGTAAATTGTAATGGAGATCATCTAACCCTGGTGGTGTCTTTTGTAAACAAATTTTTTTAAATCACAGCATAAAGACAAGAGAATCTGAAAGCCATTGAGAATGAGAAGAACAGGGAGAAACTGGAGACAGTAATGAGGAAGAGATCATACTAAAGATTTTATGCCATTTGAGTAATGTCTGTAATTAGTGCTGCTTCCAAACTAAATAAGTGGACTGCTAAAACATTAAGAGTAGCTGGGAGCTTACAGTATTCTTGCTAATTAAGAATGTAAGCCAAAGCCTATTAAGGTCAATGGGACTGTTGAAATTTAAAGATGGGTGTCAAAGTAAGGTGGAATGAACCTATCTAGCCCCAGAAGTTTTACATACTGGTAGTAAAGACTTCTAAAGTATTTAATTCTATTCATGCCTCTCCTCTGGTACATACATATGGACGTGTTAATACTCTGTCACTTGAGACTGGAAAGTTTGTTGTTGTTTTTCCCTTTTTACTATACATAGAAAGGGCACCCAGGTATCATCAACTTGATCTTGTTTTAGTTGTTACTTGTGGTAAAAACTGGGGCAAGCATGATACAGACATGCTGCCCCAGTACTGGTCCATTATATATATACTATTGGCTATTTGAGTACCAGCAGAGGATTGATATAAAATTGGCTGCCTTCTCCCTGTGAGAGCATATCTCTGCCACGTCTCCCTTTTCGGTACTGTTGGAAATGTCAGGTTTGCTAGGAGTCCTGTAAGAACAGAATACAGATATCACTGTATGTCATTGCCTCTGTGGTTCTCCAGTCTGTTTCAGTGTCTGCTGTCTCCAGCAAAAGCTCTTTGACACCAAGAGTATCCTTAGCCTTTCTGGAGAGAGCTGTTTTCCATCACGTGTTCAGTACATACAATTTTTTTTCTGACAGATTTCTTCTCCTTGTAGAAGAATGCAACTGTTGAGCTCAGGGGAGCAGAACCTGGGCCATGTCAACTCCATCTGTGACCTCAGGATCTCATTCCCTCAATTAATCTGTTTATTGGTCTAGATTGATGTGGGTATTGGATCTGTAACTGGACAATCAGTGATGGTGATCAGTGTTCACTTCTATTAACATAGCATAATCTCTTTTCTGTCCTGCTCTTCCGCAGAAATTCTTATAGGAGAGCTAGCCTCTTTCCATCCAGAAAGTGGATAGACATACGTGTATAAGCAGAGATTTCTCAGGATTACTATGGAGGATACTGGATACCACATGCATTACCTTAACACAGCAGATAGAGTTTGAACCATGTTTTATTGACATTCTGCTGTTGTTCTAATTCATATTCCTGAAAGTTTTCAGGTTGTTTTTTTTTTTTTGAGGTGGGTTTGTTGATTGGTTTGTTTTCCTTGTTGTTTTCTCTCCTCTTTCCACTGATGCTGTTGATTCTTTGCTTTTATTCTTTCAAAAACAACAACTTCCCAGGCTGTGTTTACAGATTGCCATCAATGTAGAGTGGCCATTGCCTCCTTGCCAGCAAAATCTCATGTGATCTTTGTGGCGGCAAACAGATAGCATCTCAAACAAGAGACAAGCCTTCCGTTCATCATCTCCCTTTCTCCTAATTTGTTCTTTTTTTTTTCTCTTTCACTTTCAGCACAAAAGATTCTCAGACCGCTCTGCATTCATTAACTATTCCACACTTTGCTGCTAAGACACAAACCTTGTTCATAACGTTTTGCTGATAACAAGCCTTTCCCATCACACAGACACAAGCGGTTTCAACTTTCAGGGCTGATCAGAGCAGAGGTAGCGATTACAGAAGGAAAGCTTATCACTTTGACCAAAATGCATATAGAATCTTGCTGTATTAAAAGTCATGCTTCACAGAGGTCTTAGATACAGTCCAAAGGTGCACTCAGGGTGAGCTATGCTTCTGACCTCAGATCTGAAACATTTGTTACTGTACCTGAGTTCATGACATTGCGTACTCAAGTACTAGATACTAGCCTTGTCTTCCTGCCACCTAATTTCCCTTTTGCTTCCCCTTTACCTTTATGTCTCAGCAATTATCTACTCCATGCAAACTGGCTTTTACTAGAGATTGATATGTTATCTTGCTCTAAAGTCATTGCTGGCATAGCAAGGAGCATAAAGCGTTCCACCATAATAGTTTCCGTATGACAGAAGAGGTGTCTATTTGGTTCTTCATCATATGGATGTGGAGATCCAACTTGTATAACAGGAACATCAAGATAATGTCCTTGGTGAGCTTCTTTTAGCTGATAGAGGGAGAACAGTACTGGACAGCAGTTGGTGTCCTATGTCTGGTATGTTACATAAAGGGGAAAGACCATCTCCTTGTTGTGATTTTAATGTTGGACATAAAGCTGTGCACTCATACAGCTTGTCCAGTTCTTCCATAAGCAGCCTGAGCAGAGCTGTTCTTATGGATAACAATTAGGGTATTAACCCTGACTTCTTCTCAAAGGTGAAACAATTCTGCTCAGTGATCACAACAACAAAATCTGATTTCGTTTTGAACGTGTAGGTGCCTGTGTATTTTTTTCATCTCGTTCCCAATACTACAGCAGAGGGAGCAGATGTGTGCCTTTCTGTGGTCAAGTTGAAGGGCATCAGAGCTTACTAACATTATTCTCAGGCATGGCCATGGAGATTTTGACTTCAAAATCAAGTTGGTCTGTGAAATCTCTCCTTTCACTGAGAGCACACTGCCTAATCCACTCTAGCTTACAAACACTCCGTAGCACAGATTTCTATTTTATAGAATGCTGCTTTTCTCCAGTGAGCAAGAATAGATCCTGCTCATAGTAAGAGCAATGACAAATATTTTTATTTCTTCAGGTTTCCTATGTGTTGCGCTGACAGTTCCGTTTCTGTCTGTAATGCTTCTGCTTTCTAATTATTTTGGAATAGCCTAGTGAAACTTAAAGGAGCTGAACTGCTGTGATCTTACACTGCTGTCACTGCATACAGTCTTTGTTCAACTGTGTTGTCTGCACAGCTTACATTCTTTAGAGGGCTAGTCCTGAGCGTACCATGTTGTCAGGTGCCATTTTCCTATGAGGATTTGGACTTTGTTCTCATGATTGCTTTGCTCCAGCTCTTTGTCATCTTCTCATGAAAGTGGCTTCCTTCGTTGATGTTACTTTTGGTGGTAGGTTAAGGATGATTCAAACCCTCCTGAGCTCTGTTCTTCAAAGCTGAGATAGCTGTGGCACCTACCTAAAACTCTTAATTGGATTGGTATCATGCTTCATGTTCATGTCAGGGAGATTCTATATATATATTTTTTCTGAAATTTCTTCCAGTCCAAGGATATTAAAAATTGAGTTCCCATGCGTCAACGTCAACAAATGAAATACTTTGTGCAAGACTGCTGTCATTCTATAACTAGTAGAATCCTTGATGTTTTCTGGGTGTATTCTACCTCATCTGAAATTCTATTTCTGTGTTGGGAATTCATCCATTTCATACCAACACTACTGCTTTAGCCACAACTTTACCAAACACTGCTGTTTCTCAGGATTTTAAGAGCCACTTGGTCTTATTTCAGGCTTAATCCTTGAGAGGATTCTCCGTCAAATAATTCGATCGTCTTGAGTTATTTGCTTGGAGTTGTCCAGAAAAGGTGTTTCAGCAGCAGTGTTTGAAGAACATTGGTCAGATTATTTACTAGTAGTAATCAGTGATATTCAAGATATGCTTTATACTTCTTATTCTCTCATATTTCCATTTTCTATTCAGGTGGCTGAGAAGTAATTAAAATGACAGCAGTCATGTTCACTGTGTCATAGTCAGAGTAAGGGAAGGAAAAAGTGAAAGAGTACTCTCAGAGCATATTCTTAGCCAAAAACATTCTAGTCTCAACTGACAAGACTTGAGGACACCCACCTTTGGAATGCACAGGTGTATTGCACATTAAAAAAAAAAAAAAAAAAAGTTTATATCAGTAATCTTTCTGTCTTTATAATATGGATGTAGTTAGAGAGCCTTTGAATTTGTTCAGAAAGGAATCTGACTAATGTAGATTTCTAAATTGAGGCATACAGTGTCTCTTTCTGACAGCCTTTAGAGCTACCTTGCTCATATAAATCAAATTTGACTACCTTTTTTCAGAAAGCCTGCTTTATTAGACACCTGAAACCCAAGTGCAAGTTATATGTCTGTAGTAGGTGGACTGGATTCCAGCGTATATTCAATTCTTAAAATGCCACTCAGCTGCTACGTGCTGCTGGGAGCCTAAATTTTACGGGTATTCTAATTTGTAATGTTAACAATCCCAAACTCTTGAAAAGGTTTTATTCAGCAAGACCCATCTTTCGTGCAACTCTGCAAGTAGGCACCTGCCTTCTATTCAGCTGAGACTCAGAAAGTAGGCTTTTCTTAATCTGTTTTTCCTTAGAGAATCTATCAGTGTTCTTTCTCACAGTGCTCTTCTAACATTGGATTCTACAGCAAGTGGATACAGTACTGTTTTTCTGAGAGTTAAAGTGGATTACTGTCTTGCATCTGTTGGCCGGAGTGTTTGTCCAGGTGTTGCAACAGCACTTGGAACCTGTGACACTGCCTTTCACAGTCCCTAAGAGGGTTCCAAGCCAGTTGCTTGCAGAGTCAGGCTTGCTCACGGTTTTTGACCTAGCTGATGTTGAATTCTTTTCTCCACGATGGCACAGCTTCAATAGAAGGGGTGGAGAGTGGCCCACCCAAGAACAGCCTATAGCCTGGCAGTTAGGGCACTCTCCAAGGAGGTGGGAGATGTGAGTTGGATTTCCTTTAGGCAAAGAAGGGAATTGTGGGAGATCCGAGTTCAACTTGGGTGAATGCTTCATCCTTCAGGCTATTGTATAAAAGGGGCAGCAGCACCACCCTCTTACTTCCCCATCTTTAAAAATAAAAGTGAATCCTGTTAGGATTTTGAAAGAAAAGGCGTAGTCGCCTGCCTTTGAAACAAGCTTTACAGGTTGTGAATCCCAACTGGAAGCAGACACCTCCCTGTATCGTTTCAGTGGGCTTCCTGCTGACTAGGCTGACTGTTTAACTACATCAATATATTGGATTTTGGGCTAAAATGCTACATTCCTTCTACCTAAGTTAGAGAAAACTGTAACTTGTCAAACTTTCTACAAGTTATGGAATGCAAGAGATGAGATCCTGTTCCTGCCAGTCAAATTTGGAGTAATGCACAGTCCTAGAAAAGTAGTTCTGGCCAGGATTATTTGTTATGTAACATGGGAGTCTCCAGCAAGCAGGGAAGAGCATGACCAGTTGTGCTGATAATTTGATCTGTGATAGAAAGACAATTGAAGTTTCATGTGAGATTGTTGCTTTCTGAATGTATGTTACTGTTGTTCTTTTTCCAGACCTTTTTATTAATTTGGGAACAGTTTGAAGATACTAATCATCACAGCTACCATTCACACCATGGCTTAGCAAGCGGACTGCTTATTGGCCTCAGAGTTTGCCTAGGTTTGTCACTGGCTGCTGGTCTTTATCAGATCATCACAGTGGAGAGAAGCACGCTGAAAAGGGAGTTCTATATCACCTTTGCTAAAGTACGGGCTCATGGAAACTGATTCCTTTTGCTGTAAATGTAATTGTGGCACGCAGTTGACTAAAGCACTGAACTGTTTTCCTCCATAAGAAAGTTAATATTTAAGTGTCTGATTTGATTAAATTGCACCCTGTCATCGTACTCCGAGCAGTCATTTTAATTTGACAAGGAGCAAAGAGCTTTTCTAAACAGAAATCCCACCTTTCATTGTGTGGTTTTCATTCTGTTGATTGAAAATTAAACAATGGATTCATAAAAAAGACAGAAATGTAAATGCAGTTCCTTTAACTGTCATCTCTTTCTTCTTAGCTGGCGTATAGTTATTTTATAACTTACGCTCTTCTTTTCTTTCAGGCCTGCATTCTCTGGTTTTTGTGCCACCCATGTCTTGCAACCGTTTCTGTAATATTCAGAGAATATCAAAGGGAAAAGGTATGTACAGGCAAGATAAAAGAGATGGAATTTGAATAGTAGTTGTTCTTCATGTTCAGTGTTTGTTAGCAAACTCATGCTCTTAGGCTGTTAATCTTATGACCCCAAAGGAACTTGAAAAGTCTTAGTCACACAGCTCTTATTGATGCTAATGTGAGTCATATTTTACAAAGGCATACTGGGTTTGAATCATCTAAGAGTAATCGTTTCTAGGTGAAGGGGGGTTGGGAGATGGTTAAGTCAAAGGAAAATGTGGAGGGGGTGTTTCGTTTTATTGTTTGCTTGTTTGTTTTTTAATTAAAAGCACCTTGGGGTTCTTTTAACAAAGCTAGCAGAAAGATAAATCAGTGGATTTTTTTGTTGTTTGCTTTTCAGTCTTCGTCACTTAAAAGCTTTATGTGGCTAAATAGGTCAAGGAACTTGTAGCTGAACTGTAGATTAAGAGATCTATCCAAATGCCTAGTTTGGTTTGTGAGCTCTAAACATTTAAAAACAAAGGTAGACTTACTGGATTTCTTGATTGCTTAATTATATTGGGAACTAGAGAACTGGTGTGTGAAGCCTGCCATGTTCAGATAAAGTGCATTTCTATTCTCAGGTGATCGGCTACCTCAGTCCGGGGTAGTTTGCTTCTTTACTTTATAGTTACAAACACCTTTGCATTTATATGCAAATATTTTCAGAAAACAAGCTTTTATTTGTGTGGGGAATGTAGAAAGAGGGATAAACATTTACTCAAAATATATAATATTTATGAAATATTGATATAATGAAACACCATGTTTGGTTTTGTTTTAAAAAAAAAAGAGAGAAATTCAGGGGGAAATAAGAAGAAACCTCCTCTAGATCAACAAAAAAAATCTGTTAGTAGTGCTTGATGAATACATCAATGCAGTAGGGTGAACAGTGAGTGACAAGAGGTGGAATGAGTTAATAAAATTTTGCAGTATTTTGAGAGTTTGAGTTTACTGAAGAGAGATTGTAGTTGCTGTCCTCTTGGATCTTAAGAAAGTTTAGTCATCATGTGCAGCTGGAGTTCCTACATTACAATGATGTGTTTTCTCCTTTAAATGCATTTAGATAGAATAGAAATGTATGATCAATAAATACAATATTTGTGCAAGAAAAACATTTGTTTTAACAGACTCTCTGTACCAAAACTTAGACTTCTGCTTTCTCAGAAGCAGTAGGTACCCTGATGGTTTTGATTAAATACTGCCCTATGTGTCTCTTACAGATTAAGAGACTTGCACTGAGGTCTAAGTGAGACTGTTAAATCACTTCCATCACAGCTCAGTGACTGTGCTAGTTCAGAGTATTTTCAGGTTGTTGTTTTTTTTTTTTTTTCCCTCCATTCGTTGTAAGAAAAGAATATCTAAGCATCACCTCTGCTTGTGGAACTGCATGGGTGGTGAATTGCAAGTCTGAAATTCCCCGGAACAGAGACCGCCAGAAGGCGTTATGTGACTTGCCTTAGGGCCATCTGCTGATTTGAAAACATCCAGGTGTGAGAGCGTGAATCTTGGACTTGAGCTTCACGTTCAAATCTTCTGTAACTGCAGCAATATTAAAAGATTTAAAGTTAAGCTTCAAGCACACGCATATTGTGCTGGTAGAGATTTATTTGGGCTTGTTTTTCACTTTTTCTCTTTCTCCTTTTTTTTTGTCTTCAGATTATTACCATAGGTGTTATCCTCTGTCAGTGCATCTCCATGGTTATCCTCTACAGACTTTTTCTCTCTCATAGTCTATATTGGGAAGTATCTTCACTGTCATCAGTGACATTGCCACTGACAGTATCCTCTGGACATAAAAATCGACATCGCTTCTGAGATGTTTAGGAAGAATATGTTATGTAAAGAAAAAAAAAGTGCAATAATGATCTAAATATGCAGGTATTTTTGTCACAGGTATGTGATACATTGGTTTCACTGGAAAACTGGGTGATAGTATCAGAGCATTTCATGGAACTTTGGTCTGACACGCTCCGTAGGTTAATTTGTTACAGTATTGTTAAGTGGAAAAATCTGTAATTTGAGTGATTTCCTAAATATGATGTGTGTGCAGCACGGGTGCTGAGCCATACCACAGGCAAGTGTAAGGAATCTTTCTTCTCCCATTTACAGCCACAAAAAATGTCCTTACTTTACATCGATACTAGGTTTGAAAGTCTTATAAAATACGGTTCTTAAAATGTCTACAAGCTCAAACAAGTCTGATATAGGCCAGTTGTGAAATTGATGTGATACCTTATGATGAATACAAGTTTTTTGGGTTGGTTTTTTTTTTTTCATGCTTTAGGAAAAAGATGCATTTTATGTATAAGTATAAAGGAAATGGAAACAAAAGAGGGAAAGTCCACTAAAAACGTATATAAAATGTTTACAACCATCTGCAGGAAACTTTCCTTTATCGTTGGTGTGAAATAAAAGCTTTTTTTATGCAGTTACTGTTCATATTGGTTAGAACTGTGATGAGGGTGGGAACAGAGTTTGTGTTTTCCTCTTTTGAAGTAAATGTGACTGAAAATTTCACCTAGTAGTGAAGATCTAAACAATATTTGAGGCTTAAGAAGATACAGCATCATAAAGGTAATTAAAACAGCAGGCTCACATTAAAAAAAAAAAAAAAAAAAAAAAAGCCAAGAGAAAGAAATGGGTGATGTGGCACTAGAATTTTAATCCTGATATAATTCATTTCTCTTACATTGAGGATTCAATCATAATTAAGCCATATACACAGATTAAATTAACAGAAGCATTTCATATAAATGTTGGTTTCAGTCATCAACTACCCATGAATTCCTGCCCAAGGATACTTAATCAGGATTAAATTTTCTATGAATAATTGAAAAACAAAATACTCACTGGATTTGTTATAATCCATGTTGGCACTGAGTTCTAAGTAGTTGCCATCTTCCATCCATTGTAATAAAGCCATACTACTTTGTGATGCCCTCGCATTCAGAAAAACAGTGTAAATATATACTTTATTGAAGTGCCTATTTATTGAGTATGATTAGATCATGCTGACATTTTCCTTCGTAACAAGAACATACCTATTACCGTTGTGACTGCAGTCTCTCTTGGATTTTCTTTAATTATTTGTCATAGTTTAGCCTTCTTCCCATGAACGTGTGTCTCTTCACAATACTGATTTTATTTTCAGGTAAATTAGCGTTCGTTTCTTCTTAATGGTATGCATCTAATTATGCCTCTATGAAAACGTGAAGACACCAGTATTCTAGCTTCAAAACAGCCCTAACTTTTCATTCATGTTTGCCTCAGATGTGAGCATAGTTGAAACGTAAGTCTATTCCATTTCAGTTTAGAGGTGAAAGTAGACATTTGCCTTTGACTAAGGCGAAATGGCAACATGACAAAGTTGCTCATTAAATCATCTCCTTTCTTATTGTTTGTAATTCAGATCAAGAATGGCAGGTTGAGGCTGGAAAAGATGAGATATTATGATTTCACACAATCTTCAGAATGATTAAAAGATTAATTATTACATTCCTCTGATAACCACACAAAAATATTATTGGTTAAAACTTCAGTCTTTATTTCCCTGCTTATCTCTGTACTTTTCATCTTCTCAAGAAAAAAGCATCCTGTTTTTGATAAGTCTCCAATAATGCAGCAGCAGAGTTCTATCTGTCCTCATGTATAAGACATGAAATTCACACATAAAATAGTTTTCTAATAGACACAAGAGCTCCTTTATATTTATGATCTGTCACAATTAAAGTTTTAACCTATGCAGAAAAACTGCATGTGACTTTCAGAATAGACACTCTGTTTTATTCTTCAAATGTATTTTCTTGCTTCCTGTAGTAGCTCTGACTTCAACCTGTTTGTATTAAAGTAAATGGTATCTTAATTTTACCTTCTAAATATACCCTGCAACAATTCATAAAAGACATTCAGAATTCATTGTTCATCTGGGTATAAATGCATAGTATAAGATGTTGTCTCTTAATCTTTTCCAGATTGCCACATAAATCAACAGGTAGCATTATTCTTTTAGTCTGGCATCAAATCCAGTGATTTGAAAATAAAATTTCAATTTTACTATTAATGAAACTGCAGCAGATCAGTATCGCTTTCTCATGGTAAGCTGCACCACGGACATGCATTTCTATTTCTATTAGCATTCTTTCTTAACCATCATCCACAAACATCAGGGTATTAAATCATTAACAGGTGCTGTAGCATTAGGTCAGTGTCACTGTGATAATATTAAGATGTCTGTTAATTTGGTATATGATATCCATGGGGGCAGGGGGCCTGAAATCTTCAAATATGAGCTACTTACAAAGCTTCATACTTAGCTGTACTCAAGCTTGAAGCTTACTGAGCCTGTGGATCGTGCCTGGGAATTGCTTGAATATGTGAAAGCCTGTCTCTTGTTCCTAACAGTTGGTCCCATGAAAGACATAAGTTACAACCTTGGGGATTTTTTGTGCTTATTCACATAGTTACCCAACTTATCAATTTGGTTTCATAACCACCTCTTAGAAGAATAGCTTCCAGCCTTCTTCTAGTCGTCTTCAATAATGCACCCTCACTTAAAAAGTTTCTCGCTTTGTAAAATGTGTTTTCCATCACCCCAATACTCCTTCCTCCAACCCCCCCCCCCAAAAAAAAAAAAAATTTGTGTTGCAAAACTGCAGTTCTGGCGTAGATCTGAGCAACTCATGCCCCCACCTCAGCTACGTGCCAGCTGACGGCAGTGGACAAAAGCACTCCTTTAGCACGCCTGTAGTCCCAGTGTGTCAAGGGTAGGGTTTGTGCCAGCTGAAAGCAGCTGCCCACCCAAGGAGCTCTCAGCAGGAGGGCTGTAGCCGGGTTGCAGCCTGCCTGCCACCTCGCAGAGAGAAACACGCTCCGTGTGAAGGCAGCACTACCAGCTGCTGGCCGTGCTGAACGGCGCCATTTAGTCGAGGTTGAATGGCAACTTCGTACTTGTTAGGTTTTGTGCGTTACATGGTTCTGTTTAAAATAAAGTTGCAGAGAAAGAGTATACTAATTCCATTGTTCGCCAGTCTCAGTGAATGGAAAAAATAAGTGCACATTGATGCGATTGCAGGCTGAAGTTGTGCTCTGAAGAAATTCACTAACGTGCGTAAGAGGACTCTTCCTTGCCAGTCATCTCCTTTTCTCCTGGAACAGATGCCAGTTAGTGTCAATTACAATTTATTGGTTGGGGCAGGATGGTTGTTCAGGAGGAGCAGGAGTGAGATCACCAATTCAGCCCACGAGACCCCCCACACGCTGTGAGCAGTGATAGTGTTGCATAGCTCCCAACCCCAGCTGGATTGGAACTGATGATGTAGAGGTTGGAACAATGCTCCAGCTCACACAAGTCCTCTAAGCTATTCGCTCCCATTCTCTGTAGGGTATGTTGATTGTACTTTTATTTAAAGTGCTTCAGGTAGGAAAAATGAATATTTACAATTAAATGCATGTAAATGGAAGTGGAAAGGCTTGATTGGAAAAATATCAAGTTTCTAATACATATTACTGTACTAAGACCTCCCACACAAGGCAAACACTTATAGTCAGATCTAATGAATATTCTTTTCTGGTTCCTGTGCCAGTGGAGAGCCACAGAAGTAGCAAAATCTTTTTGTTTGTATCTGGGTCCTCTACGGAACTGGAAATAGCTCAGTTCTAGTTTGTTCTATGTGGTGTCATGCCTCTGCCTGGTACATTTTAGACATTCATGATGATTGGGCTGGCTGAAATCGATATTATGTTATACTTTTAACGCTTCTTTTGCATGACTGCAACATACAAGGGGTGGGTGATTCTCAAATGTCAAAACAGAGAAGGTGTCAAGCTGTTTTTCAAACGATTGTTAACCACAGTGAATGGCAACTAGACTGGTTTTCTAGTCAACAGTAAGTTCCAATTCTCATTTTTCTTAAATCCTTTTCTAGAAAAATATTTCCTGTCTTACAGAGTTCTACCTCTCCCACTGCGCTCTCTTCCCTCCCCTTTCCCCTCTCTCATGCACGATCTTGAGTGCAATGGGTGTCACTTCTCTTTCTATCTCTCCATCTGTTCCCACGATCAGCAGTCACAGTCCAGCCCCTACTTTGCATCTAGTATGCGTATTCTCTTTATCCTTGGTCTGTTTTGATTTCACGCTTTTCCTGTCTCTCCCTTGCCCTCTCCACCATGACTTTAGTCTCTCTAGCCATCAGAGACCTGAGGGTGTGGTTTGACATTGCAGCTCATTTGGGCTCTTGGCTGCCAAAAATGAGCGTCCCCTTGGCTTGCTGTTGCTTCCCTTGAAGTGGTGGTAGCTGTCACCTAGCAGTTTGAGTAAGATGAAGCCAAGGAGTTACACTGGTAGAAAACTCAGTCTTCAGCAGCAGCAACAGATCAGATTAGTTCTGTGTGGTTTCAGCTCACTCAACCAGCTCACCAGAGTTTGGTGAACAGCAGTGATGCAGGGGTAGGACACGCAAGATGAAGGGGGCCAAGATTCCCTTTGGAAAGGCAGCTGTGAGGTCAGTTGGTCTTCTGCAAAGTGTAGCCTAGTGGCTCCCGTCTCCCATATCTTCTGTACACAGTTCTGCACGCTGTGAACTGGCCTCTTTTCTTCAAGGCCCTTTTTTAAGAATAGGGTCCAGTTAGTTTTGGGTGGAGCAGTTATGAGAGAAGCAAGATGGAGACAGCCATAACTTTACCAAGATAGTGATGAGGTGCTGGAACAGGCTGCCCAGGGAGGCTGTGGATGCCCCATCCCTGAAGGTGTTCAAGGCCAGGTTGGATGGGGCCTTGGGCAGCCTGGTCTAGTATTACTTGGCAGCCCTGCATGCGGCAGGGGGGCTGGAGCCTGATGGAAGGAACCTTGTGGTTCCTTCCAACCCAAGCCATTCTATGATTCTGTGATAACTTGAGTGGCTGCCACTTCTTTCAACAGATGGCAGCATTGTGGTAGAAGGCGACCAAGAAGGTGGCACTGCCCTTCTCAAGGTCTGCCTGCGTGCAGGGAGATGCTGTCTGAGTATCAGCAGCGCACTGAGCTGCAGTTGCCTGCAGTGGGTACTCGTGAAGTAGTGGGTACTTCCACCTGCTGAGAGGCAGGTCTTCATGTGGCTGGGATAGAACAGAGAGGATCCTTCTCATCTTGTAGCTAAGTAGTGTGCCTGGGCAGCTTGGTCAGTCTGGCTTTAATGCTGCAACAACAGCAAACAGATTGAGGGAGACTGTAAACAAGCTATCCCAGAAATCTTTTCTTTAACACAGCCGTTAGGGCTGAAGGAATGTACGTATGCAGTGCTAGAGTTCATACTTTTTTGCCTCATTTCTGACCATGTGAGCCTCTTTTAAAGCGGTAGAGTTATTTCCAAATCAGATATTTAAAGCGGAGCTGTTAGGCAGAGATCACCATTTACATAAGACTTCTATTTAACCTATTACCTATGAAAATTTACTTCAGGCTGGAACTTGCTTTCCAAAACAAATGGTTTTTAAAATTTTCTTACTTATGAGTACCTTAAATTGTGTTTTCTAAAGGGGGAAAAAAAAAAAAAATACTTGGAAACTTACCAGTTTAATTTGCATTTTGGCTCTAATGTAACTCAAAATAGATTAGATTTAAAAAAAAAAAAAAAAGAAAGAAAGAAAATAAAAAAGAAAATAAAAAGGAAATTTGGCAAGTGATTACTCAATACATGATTTTACTGCTTTGGTATTTTGAAAATAAAAATGAACAGATCTGTTTGACTTTGAAAAGTGCTTGGTGCACGTGTGCTGTAACCACTTCTCAGAAACCAGAGGGAAGGTTCCTCGCGTGCTGCGCTGCCTGCAGCTCAGCTCCATGCTGTGACAGCCTGCAGCAGCCGTGAGAGACCCAGGGGGTCAGTGATCACAATCTGTATGTTCAGGTAATGCTGCGTGGAAGTAATGCAGAGCAGCTGGGTTGGGGGAGAAAACCAAGGGCTGTGCTGTTTCTGTTTCATAGAGCGGGAGTCGGGGAAGGGAACATGCTGTGCTAGGGCACGAAGGTGAGCAGCAAGAAAACACTGTCGAACTTCCTCATCTGGAGCTGTGTGTATCTGATTTCTGTGCCTTCCCTGTCACTGATTCCCATGTAGTTGTGTCCCCAAGCCCCTCCCTGGTAGCTTGCTTATCTCACCTCTGTGCCAAGGGCTGGCAGCTCTGCTGAGCCCTACCAGGCCAAGCAGGTGGTGGTGGTGTTGGCCCTCAGTGCAGAGAGGGTTGGGGGAATGCTGTATCTCAATCAAAGGAGCAGGGTCCTCTGTTGCTCCTGTTACCCTGTTCTCACTAGTGAAATGACAGAGAGGCAGCATCTGGTCCCCTTGGGGTGCCTGGGGCTTTGTCAGCTGCTCGATGCCATGATCTGCCCTTCCCCGTTCCATAATGCAGATTTGGTTCCTGGCAACTCTGTGTATCTACACGCAGGACCACCTTGCTGGGTTGTGGATCACTGTGCATCAACAGACCTTCATGTGGCAGAAATCTCGCTTTGTCCCATCCCTGCCCTGCAAACTGCAGTTCTGCTTGTTGATTCTATTAGTGATTAAGCCCTTGTTCTTGTGTAGCATGATGGTGTGGGCTTAAAGCCCTGACACAAAGCTTGGAGGAGCAGTGAGCAGTGTTTCTCCATGCAATGGCCCTGGTTGAGGAGAAACAGCACTGGAGAACTGCACATTGGGATTCCCACCTTCCTGCTTGCATGGGAAAGAACTTTGGTCTGCATGGGTGCCAACAGCAATCTCAGTGTTCTCATACAGGCGTAAAGATGGACAGACAGAACTGCCAACAAGTAGCAGGACAGGTACTCAGAGCTGCCATCGGCCAGGCAGATTTCTGCAGGCAGGAACTGCTCCAGAGGTGCCAGTGGGGTGATGGGGGTGGGGGAGAAAACCAAGTAGTGTCCCTTAGGGAGCACTGCCACTCAGGCTTGCTGTGGAGTCCAGGGTGTTTTTTTTTTTTTTTCAAATTGAATCATAGAATCACAGAACGGCCTGGGTTGAAAAGGACCACAGTGATCATCTAGTTTCAACCCCCCTGCTGTGTGCAGGGTGACCAACCACATGACCCTAGAGTTACCTAAAAGTCTCTTGGCCCCACCGAGTGCGTGTCCATCCCAGGCAGATGCTCACACATCTCTGATGTGCCACACGTAAGTAAAATTCGATCAACGTCTTCAAGAAGTCCCTCAGAACTTTGTTTAGGTTAACCTCGCCAAGCGTGGCCGCAGGAGGAGCTCCTGAGCGGCGCTGCGGGCCGCTTGGACTTCACCTCGACCCGATGAGCGACGAATAGGGCGGACAAGAAGGAGGAGGAGAGCTCGCCGAGCCCCGCGGCCGCTCCACCTCAGCACTGCGAGGAGCGGGCGGAGGTCGGGGCGCTCCTCACGGCCGCAGGGAGGCGCTGTGGTGCGGGGCGCGGAGCGGGGCTGGAAGCGGGATCCGCTCAGGGGGCAGCGGAGGGCGCGGGCTGAGCCTCATTGGGACGCGCATCCCTTTGGGTGCATTTCGGGCTTTTTTCTGTTTCACCTTTTTTTTTTTTTTTTTTTTTTTTTTTTTGGCCATACACCTGAGTTCCGTGCTCGGGAAACGCGGCCAACGGCCCACAGCTGGTGGGCTGAGGCAGAGGAGGCGGCCGGGAGGCTGAGGGGAACGAGCGGGGCTTTAGAAAGATCCCGAACGTGAGAGCGCTGCCCGGCAAAGCGCGGTGCCGGGCGCCGTCCTTTCCCCTCTTCTTTAACGCACGCTAAAAGAAAAATCCTTCACAGCATCTTAAAGAACTTTTTTTTTTTCTTTTTTCTTTTTTCTTTTTTTTTTTTTTTTTTGACACAACAGCTGCAAAATCTATTTTCTAAACAAAGATTTATACATATTTATATGAGCTTAATCCAGATTTTTTTTTTAATAAATCATTCTCAGAACTGCAGAGGTAAACTATATGTAAATACCTCAAGTAATAGGCTTGTAGTGCAAATCACATCATTTTATCTTCAATTTTGCATTCGTTTTTCTGGCTTAAAGGTGCATCAGAGATATGCATTTTAGCATATTCAGAACACGGGGCGTGAAATTAAATGTTTGACAGAGTGAGAAAAATATACAGACTTTGGAGATGCCTTAAAAATAGTAATTTATGCAGATCTAGAGGAGTGAAATCATTTGCAATGGAGTGACCCTCTCTCCAGGAATTTTTTGCTCAGTGTTCTTCCCTAATCTCCCGCTGTATCTTCATTTTTCATTGAACTAGCCAGTTTTCTGCGAAGCAGTCTTGTAGATAAGGGAAGTGCTAAAAGAAGAAGAAAGAAGAAGCTCAGTGGGTCCGTTTCCATTGCACTTTTACCCAAGGCAATGGGCAGAATTTAACGGATTCCTTCCAACATATGTTTTTGCCAGATAAGTAAACAGTGTGTGTCGGAAATGAAAAAGCATTTGCAATTTAATGACATTACAGCTCTCAGCTTAGGCTGGCGTGCTGCGAGGCGAAAAGCAGAAAGAGAGAGGAGAGGAGAAAGAGAAAAAGAACAAAGTTCATCTTCCCTTTTGTGCATTTTTATCAAGGAAAATATTACTTCTTTCCCCCTCTTGTTCTCCTTTCTTTCTCCCTTTGCTTTTTTGTCTCACTCATTTACATTTTGTTCTTTTCTCTCCTTTTCTCCCCTCTGTTCACTTTTACCTTTCTCTCCCCCCGTCGCTTCTCACCACCCCCTTCCCATTGTGTCTCCGGATCCATCCGCACGGCCCATTCAGCTTTTTTTTTTTCTTTACCTAGAAGGAGCTGTTTATCCAACAATGTATCTTTCTTTCTTTTTTTTTCTTTTTTTTTTCTTTTTTTTTTTCTTTTTTTTTGTCGTGCCCCCCTCCCTTCCCCACTCCCCCCTTCCCCAAAGTCTCTCTCCGCGCTGTACTCCGAGCGCCGCGGCTCAGCCAACGGGATCAGCGCTCAAACCGGCACCGGGTCCGGACGGGGATGGGGGACGGGACCGGCGGTGTTGGGGCCGCCGCTGCCACCCGAACGCGAGGTGCGACAGCGCTGTGCCCGCGGGCGGTGGGAGAGCCGTCAGATAGGGACCTGAAATAGGGGGGGGAACGGAGAAGAGAGGGAAGAGGATGGAGAGGGAGGGGGACGGGGTGGGGGAGGGCACTGCGTAGAGTCGCTTTGCCGCGTGCCTTATTTATTTATCCGTCTATCTATTTTATTTATTTATTTCTCTCTCTGCCTGTTTATTTATTTATTTTTGACCATGAAATTGACATCTTTCACGATCTTCAAGATCCGGTACTTGGTAAGTCAAAAAAAAAAAAAAAAAAAGGAAATCTTTTTGGATATAAGGAGGTAACGTCGCTAGAGGTGGTAATTTAATCAACCGAGGATATGTTTCAATGTTCTTCTTTTTTTTTTCTTTTTTTTTTTTTTCCTGGTCTTCTAGGCATTAGCACTTTAAATTCATTATGTCTGTTTGACAGATAGACGCAGCCTTAAGGATCTAGAAATGAAATCCAAGAAGTACAGCCCGCTAGAGGACATATATTGAAGTTAAGAGATTAAAACGGTCCCGACCATCGCAAACAGAACGGAACATCTCGCATTTCTCATCCCTTATAAGCATGACTATTTTGCAGATGTTAAATGCGGGCTGCTCTAATTACGGACGAGGGGAGGGGGGCCCGCTGAGCGCCGGGCTCTCCAACTTCACAGCGATGGAGTGAGGTTGGGAAGGCAGCGAGAGCTCCGTCGTCGGCTCAGGAATTTGTACAAGGGGGATTTTCCCTATCAATAATTTAATAAGGAGGCAGCAGCCTCTCCTGCGTGCTTTAATGACTCAAGGATCGTGCGTGAATTTCCTATAAGCGAATAACAAAGGAGCCAAATGAGAAAAGCAGGGCTTTCTGCCTTCTAACTGGGACACCGAGGACTCTGTGTCATTACAGTAATTTAGCAATGTTAATGATCTGTAATATTAATACATCACACTTGAAAATGGGCAAGAGTTGTCATAATTAAACGCATTAAGCCACAATTAAAAAGTCATCTAAGCACTTGTACTGATACCGGCACAGATAAGGCTGCTCATTACCCTGCCAACCTCTGTCCATGCAGCTCCCTGCCTCCTGCTCTGGTTACAGCTGCAAGGGGGTCCTGTGTGGGCCTGGGAGCTCCTTGGGTACAGTGGGGAACGGGCTGGGCCCTGGGAGAGACTTTGGCCACGGGCTGAGAGCCTGAGTCTGGGGTGACTGCTCATCACATCGTGGGAAGGCAGCATATCCTGCACAACATTCCATAGAATCACAGACTGGGTTGAGTTAGGTTGGTTGGGTTGGATTGGGCTGATCACATTGGGTTGGGTTAGTCTGGGTTGAGTTGTGTTGGTTTAAGTTGGGTTGGAAGGGATCTTACAGCCCACTCAGTTTCAACTGTTCCAATGGCCCTGCAGTGGGCAGGGCTGCCACCTACCAGCTCAGGCTGCCCAGGGCCCCATCCAACCTGGTCATGAATGCTTCCAGGGATGGAGTATCCACAGCTTCTCTGGGCAGCCTGTGTCAATGCCTCACCACCTTCTGAGTAAAAAATTTCCTCCTAACATCTAACCTAAATCTGCCCTCTTTTTGTTTAAGGCCATTGTCCCTTGTTGCCAGTGAACAGCAGGGGGGCTTGGGACACATCACACTGACCTTGAGGTGCAGCCCCCACAGCAGCTCACAGAAGCTTGCCCCCAGCCTAGCTCTGCCAAATATCCAGCTTTAAATGAATCTATTACAAAAAGTGCTCAAGCTAAACCTGATCAGTGCTGATACCCAGAGCATTTCTCTTTCCATCCCTGGCAGCTTTTTCATCCCATGGACATGCACAGTGATTTTTAGGCTGCTTTCCTAATGGGGAAAATGTTGTACCACCACGCAGTGTGCCTGTGCAGGGCTCTCTGGTGGTCTCCTCTTAAAAACCACTTATCTCTTTGGCCAAATGCAGTTACATCTGGCTGAGGGAAGATGGGTTCGGAGCCTTTTGTCATGCTAACGGTGGCTGGGCACGGGAGGGCAGGCCGATGCATGCATGCCTCCGGTGGTGGAAGGCTCCAGCATAAGCCTGATCCTAGCAGTCAGACGTAGAAACCATCAGTGTTCCCATTCACAGAAAAGTTCTGGGCAAATATTGAAAATAATAGCTAAAATAATATGAAAAATTAGGCCTATTTCCACCCAAAATCTGTAACTCTATGGAAACATTCTCACCCTGGAGCTGCCAGTGAGCAGCTGCACACTGGCACATGGACAGAGCAGGAGGATGTTGCCACTGGGTGCTGGGTCCAGAGAAGAGTCCCCCACATTTGAGTCACACTGCACCCATTTGTTCCTTCCCTGCTCATGCTGCTGTCAGTGATGTTAATAAAAATGTATAAACTCCAACATTTTTGGACTGGTGTCAGTGACGGTGTCAGTAATGTCAAAAAAAAAAAAAAAAAAAAAAAAAAGTGTGAAGTCCAACATAGGGATTTATTTCTGGAGATGGAGATCCCTGTTTTCCATGGAACTGTTGCTCCTTTGAATAACAGTGTGAAGACCAGAACTCTCTGCTGTGATCACTGGTGTTGAGGAAGATTTTGTCTGTGCTTGCTAAAAACATGAAGGTCTGAGATGGGTATATCCTGCACAACTACCAAGGGGAGCGTCGTGATAAACCAGGGGAAGTGAGTAAAGCTGAATTGTCACAGTGGTGGAATATTAATTTATGTGAGCGCCAATTTCTTGAAGGGAGATCTGTCTCCCTTTCCCTCCTGCATCCACTGCCGCTGTTTGTGTTCTCAAGCTGTATGACAGGAGGCTGCGCCTTCCCTTTCAGATCAGAGCTGAATCTCTATGCATTGGTCCACCCAAAGAATCTCACGCTCTCCTCAAATTTGCTTTAAATCCAAGCTCAATCTCAGCCTTTCTCTCCAAGAATCTGGATGCAAAACAACATTTGGTTTGAGATGGTGCTTAGGTTGAAATACCTTGGAAACACGTCAGTCTTAAGTTGGGAAGGACCTGCCACCTGTTGCCATTTGGGAATGGACTTTGTACGGTCTGTGGCCAGTGCCACATGTCAGCACCTCATCTGTGGTCCCCTCGTGCCAAATTTGCTGCAAGCACAGAGGAGGAATATTTGCTCCTCAGAGCTCATGTGGAATCCTGGGGATCCAGCCTCGTCAGCAGCACTGTCATCTCTGAGCAACCATCAACACACACTGCCCAAGGGACACAGTTTTAGATTTCATGATTGCTGGCTCCAGGAGATCAGCAGCAGGAGAGCCTCCATCCTACCAGCCATGTCCTTTAAGTCCCAATGCTGGCTGATGTGAAGCTACCCCCAGCTCAGCTGTCACCTGGTGCAGCAGGAGCCCAAGAAACCTCCAGAGCCTCCTGTGAATGGATGGTCCTTAGGAACCCACCTGCTGCAGGTGGGATTCGCAGCCCTGGCTGTAGGGCAGTGGCTTGGGATCCTCAGCTGCTGGAAATGTCTCACAGATGTGTGCTGGGAGCTTCCACAGGTACCTGCTGATGGTGCAGAAAACCCATGAAAGAAGAGTGATCACATGATTAACTGCAGGATGCAAAGTACAGATTTTATTCAGAAACATTACATTTTGCCATTTTAAAAGCAATTTATGTCCAGACTGCGGTAAAACATTTTTGACTGAAATGTAAGATATGTATAAATACACATAAAATAAATCATAAATCGTGAATGCATGTGTGTATATATTAAGTCCTGACCAATGGAAATGGTATTCTCCAGCCAGTTCTGCTGTGCACGCAGCTTAAGGTACACCCTGGTGCCAGTAGGCATGACACAACCCAACATGAAAACAGGATAAGGGCAGCTGTGCAGCCCCCCAGCTGCCTCACTCTTGTTAGGTGTTTGCCATGCAACCTCTCATTAAGGAGATGGTAGGAGAAGGGCAGTACCCGGCTAACCTCATTGGGAGCTCCTGAATCATAGAGTTGGTGTTCTGAGAAGAGCTGGGGTGCTGGTAGAAGAATCGATGGGCCATGGAGATGGTATCAAAAGCACAACAAATGCAGAAGCATGTGGAGCAATAGTGTAGGTAAAGGAGAAAGATGGGGTAATGTTGGCACAGTGATTGGGTTAAAACTTGAAAGCTTCATGGAGACAAGGGAGAAAGAACAGCAGAAGGTGGTCACATGTAAAGGAGATCCATGCACCAATATGACAGGACATTGAGAACCAAAATACATTTTAAAACAGAATTTTTGCAAATAAAAATGATGTGTGACTTGACCAGAGTTTGGTATGAAGGATGTGAGGAAGAAGAGGTCGAGGCTCAGAGATATTGGCAGGAGTATCAAGCAAGGGAAAAGAGCGGAAGAAAATGCCTGAAACCTGGGAAGTGAGTTTGCTCTGAGCTGTGCTGAATTAATGCTGATAGGTCAAAAATCAAGATCAGGCAGTTTGGTGAGACCTGAGCAAAGGATGTTCTGTGCTGCTGCGGTGGAGGGGGTCGATGAAGCCATCTCTATTAGAGCCATCACAGAGGGGAGAGGAGAGAGAAAAAGTGTGGAAGAAGGAAGTCTTCCCCAAGAGAGGGGATATGGATCTGGAAAACCTGTCCTCAAAATAACACCAAAAACACACAGAAGACTGAAGAGTGAAGCTGAAGAGAGCTTAAAGAGGATGAGTGCAAGCCATGCATGGGCTGCTGGAATGTGAAAGGACTTGGGGGAACCAGTGCCTTGCAGAGAGCACTCTTTCCCTAAAATCTTGCAATCCTATACCAAAATCCTTCAGAAATGAGAGGTAAAATATTCTGCTCGTTTGGAAGGACTGAGCCTTGGGTACAACGTACGTGTTGTAACAGAAATTGCTATCAAGCATTTGGAGGAAAACATCAGAAAACCTGTAACTATGCCTTCAACGATTGCTTTGATTAACAACCCTTAAGTGTCCCCATCGGTCACCCAGAAGCGACGTTTGGCATTGGCTCATGTCAGAAAAGGGACATTCTGAAGCATACTTAGGAGGTGGCAATTGAAGACTAAACGCTCCCGAAATCCTCGATCCTCCCCACCTTCTCTGTTTACCGGGCAGAAAGCAACTTAGGCAAGAATTAAGAACACCCTCCTATGAGTGAGTGATTCAGGTGCAGCTTCAAGAGGGAATGCGTTGCCACTGGGATTTATGACCCTCGGAAGAGCTTGGAGCCTAGACTTTAATTAATTGATTGCAAAGCATCAGAGGGAAATAAAACCAGTTGGGCAAAAGCCTGGTTCTGGTGAGATCTCTGCTCTCTCTGCTTTTCTGCCACTGCAGTGTTTCCCCGCTGTGTTTGTGACCAACAGACCTGCTGCGGTTGCTTTCTGACTACTTATACATTTTCTATTTAAATTGCCGAGATGACATCCAAAATACAGTAAAATAGCCATGATAATATTGCGAACCCTTAATGAAGGAATCCGAGTGTGACAATATCGTGTGATTTGTGCAAATATATCCATATGGGCACCGTTTACACAACATGTTTTGCTGAGTATCGGCCAGCAACGTTGCTTCCTTCGGCGCTTGAGTGCTGGGGGTGCCGCATATTAAATTCAGCTGATGAGAAGCATCCTGCACGCAGAATATTCAGGCCGCAAAGGCAACGGGCAAACACACCTTCGTACTTCAGTCATTACATTACCGAGGTCAGTAAAGGTCTGTGCAGAAGCTCTAGCGGAGCTCCGTCTCTGTGTTTCCCTTTGGAAATGTATAACGTGAGATAAGAAAGCAAACCGGCCGTAGAGCAGAGCCCCGCAGAGCAGGAGGTGGGAACCTCCGTAATCAGGACCCGGAGATCCATCCCCGTGATTCGGGGGACTCTGATCGCAGCTCCCCCGTTCTTTCCCACGGGTGGCCTCAGCTGGCTGGGCACTGGGACATGAGGACATGGGGACTGGGGGACATGGGAACAGGAGGACACGGGAGGCGGTGGCATCCGTCGCAGAGGCTGGGGACTTTCCCCGGCGGGTGCGGGGAGCCGAGACCCGGGGGTTCCTCGGTGCAGGGGCTGTGCACGGCGAAAGCCGATGTCGGGAGGAGCGATACCGGCCCCGGCGATCACCGAGCGAGGTACGCTGGCAGTGCGGTTGCCACTTGTCCGCAGGAGGGCTCGGTGTTGTCGACGGAGCTAATTGATTTCGGTTCAGTCTTGATCCCTCTTAAAACACGAACAGATTTAATGGTTCTTACTCCCGAGCTCTGCGCTGTAGAGACAATTCGGGTTATTAAGACGCGTTAATAAGCAGCTAACAGCCACAGGGTAGGTGAGACGTCCCCGGGTCGCAATAAGCCCGTAGCCCCACACCGGGCTGCACCGGGCGGTGTCCGCACGGCCCCGAAGCGCTCCGCACGGAGCGGCTCGCAGCCCGCGGGCGGTCCGAGATCGGATCGCATCGGGAGGTGCTCGGCTTCGGGAGGGGAGGGGGGGGGGGGGGCACAGCGGTGGCACCGCTCCGTCCTCCGCCCTCCTCCTTCCCTCTGAAACAACAGAAAAAGAAAAAAAAAAAAAAAAAAAGAAAAAAAAAGGTTAAGAATTTGCTGCTGCCCTTCCTTTACTTTTTTTTTTTTTTTTTTTTTTTTTTTTTAAATCTCGTACGTCTCGTATTTCATATCTGGCAGCCAAAGAAATCTTAATAAAAAGAACGTGTAGGAGCATTTCCAGGGGAATAATTTGATCGGGAATCATTGCTGCTTTTGGAATTAGTCCTAAAACTTATTAAAAGTTGAACAATCCCGGCACATACATTATTCTCTTCCAGGGATATCTTTTCTGCCTTCAGAACCCCTTTTTTTCCTCTCTCTGCTGAGCGCGGGTACCGCTGTCGGGGAGCTCAGGTGTGTGGGGGTTGGGGGGCAGGGGGGGAGCCGCGAGGGGGGAGAAAAGAGAGGGCTGTATTCCCCCTGAGCTGCTCGATGGCATTTAGCAGCTATCAGCTCCGTCCCTGTTGTCTCCTTATCGCGGTGGGAGGGAGAGGGCAGAGGGGGATGCCCCGATGGGACGGGATGGAGGAGATGGGACGGCACGGGATCGGATGGAACGGGATGGGATTGGACGGGAAGGGACGAGACGGGATGGAATGGAACGGGATGGGACGGGATGCAATGGGATGGGACGAGATACTCTCTGCCCCAAAGCCTTTCCCGTGTCCTATCCCCTCTCCTCTATGCACTACCCGGGGCAGCCGCCGGCGTTTTGGAGACTGCAGCGGGGCCCTCGCCGCCGGCCGGCGTGTGTCCGACGGACGCTCCGAAGGATCTGAGCCCCGCAGCTGGAAGTGGCCAACGACTTGTTGTAACTGGGAAGGGAGCGGGGGGAGAAAAGGGAAACGCTGGGTTGAGACTGACATTCCAGTAATATATTTCCGTGAGAAGAGTTTTAAGATGTCCTCTGTAATTTCCCATAAGAAATCTGGTTATACTGGTTGATTTCAATAGGAGAATTCTCTGCCTGCAGGCATAGGGTGAGTAATACGCCGTATGTTTCATACTCCTCTGCTAGTATGATAATAAACGCATTCAAAAAAAAAAAAAAAAAAAAAAAAAAAAAGCAAGCACCGAGGTGTTTGCAGTGAGTCCCTGTCCCCCTCCGTGCCTCACCGTTCCGGCACAGGGAACCGAGGGCCGTCCGTGAAGGACGGGAGCAAAAAAAGCGGCGGCCGAGAGGAAGAAGAGACTGAAGGCAGCGCTGATTGACTCTCATCCCTATCCCGAGTTCCACCACCTCCCGAGCGGGAGAGTTCGCGGGAGTCCCGCTACGAGCGCGCAAATAGCACACGGCCGCGGTTCCCCCGAGAGCCGGCAGCGCGCAGGTGACGCGGGGTGGGGGCTGGGGGGGTTGGGGATGCTCGAGTTTTGCCCCCAGCTCCTGCAACCCCGGAGCTCCCGGTGCTGCTTCAGTGCCGGCCCGTCGGAGGGGTCCCGGGGCAGGGGAAGGTGCTCCCAGCGCTGAGTAATTGAGTTCGGGGTAGAGTGACTTGTGCGCAACTTTCCTCTCCTCTCCTTTCCTTTTCCTCTCTCTCACAGGCAAAAGACCGTTCATTAGGAAAATAATTAGCGCCGCTTTGTTTTATCCCCAACCTGTTCGATCTCTATCTGTTCCGAGACAACGCTAATAATGGCAATGATTGCTTCAGTAAACATCCTGCGCCGGCATTCTTTCCTGGTGTGTGTGCGCTTCTTTTTTTAAGACACATAAAAGTTCCCTCACTCGCTCGGCCATTTGCATAGCTCCATCTTTACCTTTTCCCATTCAGCCCCGCAAGAAGCATATCTATTCAAAGCCCTCGCCAAAAGCGTATCTATTCAAAGGGCATTTAGTCCATTTCTTTCTTGGCCGGTAAACCTATTCATCAATTGTTCTGCCTTGTAGATTGCATTCTAATGCTAATCTAGCGTGTTAAATATCTTTTTGTTCCCCTTTCACCGTTTTGTCATTCAGTTTATCCAGTTTTGGTCACCCATTTTATTTATTTATGCGCCTGCTCCCATTCAGGGGCTCATGTATTTTTTATTATGTTGTTTCACTGTCATGCAGTGTCAACTCAGTCTATTCAATGGGGGCTACTTGAAGGGCCGGAGGGACAAAGCGTGTACACATCGCACCGCCATTCATTCTGGCCAGCTGGAGCGGCTGAAAAAAAAACCTTGTGAAAAGAAACGCCTCACAATGGGCACAGAAGAAGTGCACAATGCTAACAGTTTTCCAAATACCGCTGATTGGTTTCCTCACAATGAGGAGAAAGCCGCCGCTTTTTCTTAGCTCCACTTCAACAAACAACGCTCTCACAAAACCTCCCAACCCCGGGTTTTGTTCGCGGACAAAACCTCCTCGACTGTCTAAACGCTCCCACTGCAGGACAAAAAAGAAGGAGAAGAAGACGAAGAAGAAAAGCTCTTTTCACCATTTCCCCCTTCTCTCTCTCTCTCTCTCTCTTTTTTTTTTTTTTTTTTCTTTTCCCCTCTGCGAGAGAGAAAAGAGAAAGGGGGAGAAGGTGGGGGGGTGGGGTAGAGGTGGGGTGGGGGGGAGAGGGGGGGGAGAGGGAAATTGTCAGCGAATTAATAATATCAGTCCTTGAAAAGGAAAGTGCTGACCTTTGGGACGCACCGGGCTGGGTGAGAAGAGGCGGGGGGAGATATTAACAAACTTTCCACCGCGATCGGACGGCGGCCGGGGAGGGGGTTAAGGGGAGGAATGGGGGGGGGGTGCGGGCTGCGTTCCCGTCGGTGCGGCTGTCCGGGGCCAAAGGCTCTCGGATGGTGCAAATCAGTACGGCGCGCTCGGAACCCGAACCCGGAGGAGGAGAGCGGCACAGGGAGCGCCCGAGGGGCAGGAAGAGTCCGGGACGGGGCAGGCTCTGGGAAGAGTAAAAGACAAACAGTGCGATAGTAACGCTAATAATTAAACGCTAAAGAAAGAGGGACGAACAGCCAGGCCCGCCTCGATAAGCGGGGAGCTCTCTCGGGAGCCGCTTTCGCGTCCCGGGGAGGGCACGGTTACCTCCAAGGCGGGGGAAGCGAAAAGGAAACGTGCGGGGCTGCGGGGCAGAGCGGGGAGGTCACGGAGATTTAGGGCTGGGGCGACTTCCAGGGAAGCGGCAGGAAGTTCCGTGTTGAGAAGTGATGGGCTGCCACAAAAGGGAACGGCGGAGCCCTGAAAGGATTTAATTAACCGTGTCAGGGATAATTACCCCTGGACAGTCCAAATTAGTTTTGCATAATCGCTCAGAACCATATGAATTAACTTATAATATTGCGAAGCACTGGGGGAATAACAAAAGCGGGATCGCTTTAATGAGTGAATCGGGGTCACACGGACGGGCGGCTCCACTCAGCTCCCCAACTTTCCACTTCTTAAACGAGGTTCCGAGGGGAGCGCCGATTTGGAGGGCATTTCCTCCAAATGTCGCAACGGAGAGCGCGAGCAGCCGCTCCGGAGGAAAAGAAGAAGAGATATCTATATAGATAGGCGTAGGTACACGCGCACAGACGCACATAAAGCGGCCGAGAGCTGCGGGCCGCTGCCGGGCTCCGTTCCCCTGCCCGCCGCACCCCGACGTCCCGCTCCGTCCCCCGGCGCAAAGCCGCACGCAGGCGCTCCACCTGCAATAGAAGGGTAAGGTCAAAGGAGCCGTCGGGGTTTCGTTCGTCACCACGAGGAACCCCTCGAAACGCGCTGCGGGAACGGATCCGAAATACATCCTGGATGTAATGACACGGGGTGCAAAGCAGGGGTGACGCCGATCAGAAGCAGCGCTCGGCCACATCGCGCTCCCTCAGTGTCACAGGGAACCCATGAAACGCTGCCATCGGGCTCAGCGCACTCCGTGAACTCTCTCCTGCCGTCCATGAATACTTTTTTTTTTTTTTTAAGATAACACAACATGGCCTTTTTTTTTTTTTTTTTTTTTTTTCAAATCTTCTTTCCTATTCACGATTAAAAAACGTGATAAATCTTTTTTTTTTTTTTTTTTTTTTTTTTTTTTTTTTTTTTTGGCTCGGAATAACAATGGCCCGATTTAGATATCCCCGTAAATCTATTCAGGATGAAACAAAGAGCGCCTTGAGGACACCGTACACCTCAGCCGGGGCGGCGCGGAGGGGCGATGCGATGGGAGCTGAGAGGAACGCCACGAGAACGAGAGGGGTTCTCCTTTCCCTGCTTCAGGCTTTATTTAAACTCTTTGTTCAAAAATGAACAGAGTGGCAGTCGGAATCTAATGTACAGATATCGTTCAGACGTCTAACTTTAAATTAGAAGGTCACACAAGAAAACCATTTACACGTAAATGTTAAAACCAATACTTAATCTTTGTTTCCTTTCTTTCCGTTGTCGTTTTACTTTATATTACATAAAGCCAAAATGAAACTAAATACAGGTTAGCCAGCTTCATTCACAACCATTAGTCAAAATATACACATTACAAAAGTAAACCAAAAAGAACTCTATAAACCGATGGAGGATTCCCCTCTAAAATTTGTGTTCCGGCTTCAAATCGTCACTTGCAATTGAATTGCGGTCGCTCTAAAATCAGCTAAACGGGATAAGGGGGGCTTTGGAGTGGGGGGAGGGGGGGTTCTCCGAGACACAGTGACACACTCTGTGGTGGCGGGGACGGGGTTTCTTTAAATGAGAAATACTCTTCCGTCAAAGCAAAGCTCTGCTTCAGTTCAGCTACATAATAAATAGATAATTAGCACTCAGACAAAAAAGTCTGATTTAACCTTAGATCATATCGCGATCCCCGAACGGTCCCGCAATATGTTTATTCCCTTTGAAAGGCATTCCATCACTTTTTTTTTTTTTTTTTCCTTTTTTTTTTTTTTTTTCTTTCCCTTTTCTTCAGCTTCAAACCGACTCGACCGTGGGCAAAGGAAGCGACAGACTTTCCGATCCGAGACCTAACGTTGCCACAGACATTGACACATGTACAGTCCCGGGCTGACACCCGCGGAGCGGAGCGGCACCGCCCCATCTCTGCCCCCGTGGGAACCGTCCCGGGGAACGGCGCATCCCCGCGCGGCCCTTCCCGAGCCCACGTCCCCGAGGAAGCACTTTTTTCGAGGGGACGGATGGACGGACGGACTTGGGGGGAGGTAGGGGGGGGGGGGAAGGTTGTTCGGTTTTTTTTTTTGTTGTTCTTTTTTTTTCATTTTTCTTTTCCTCTTTTTCTCACTCCCTCTCAGCTCGGCTATCCGCATGCAACACACACACGAGCTCGAGGCGGGGCGGCGCGCAACAGGTCGGCGGCGGCTCCGCCGCTCTCCGCCCGCTTCCCCCGGGCAGCGGCTCACAGCGCGGGTCATAGCGCGGCGGCGTAGGCCGCGGGGTACGGGTCCAGCTGGGGCTTGCCCATGCCCGGCAGGAGGATGTAGGCCAGCGGAGGCTGCAGCCCGGGCCCGGGCCAGGCGCTGCAGTTGCAGGGGATCATGTAGCCCGGGTTGCCGGGGGACGGGTGCGAGTGCGTGTGCCCCCCGGCGGCGGCGGCCGCGGCAGCGGCGGCGGCGGCGGCCCCGTGAAAAGCTCCCGCCCCGCCGGCGCCGGGATAGCCCAGCGAGGAGGCGTAGGGCAGCGCCGAGCCCGCCGACGACGACGAGGAGATCTCGGCCATCTTGGAGCCCAGGTCCAGCAGCGAGTAGGGGCCGCCCGCGGCGGCGGCAGCGGCGGCGGCGGCCGCGGCGGCGGCCGACTGCGGGAAGAAGACGCGCGCGGCGGCCGCGGCGGCGGCGGCGGCCGCCTTCTCGGGGTTGCCCAGCAGCGAGTCGGGCCCCAGCCCGCCCGCGGCCCCGCCGTGCAGCGCCGCCGCCTTCAGCCCGTGCGGGGGCTCGTGCTCGGCCACGGCGCCCAGCCCGTAGGGCACGGGGAAGGCGAACTTGTCCTTCTTGAGCAGCGTCTTGGGCTTGCGGCGCGGCCGGTATTTGTAGTCGGGGTGCTCCTTCATGTGCATGGCCCGCAGCCGCTTGGCCTCGTCGATGAAGGGCCGCTTCTCCGCCTCGCTCAGCAGCTTCCACTCGGCGCCCAGTCGCTTGCTGATCTCCGAGTTGTGCATCTTGGGGTTCTCCTGGGCCATCTTCCGCCTCTGCGCCCGCGACCACACCATGAAAGCGTTCATCGGTCTCTTGACGTGGTCCACCGGTTTGGACATGGTGTCCCGCCGCCCGCACTCCTCCTCGGCCGGCTCCGGCTCCGCGGCCGCGCCGCGCTCCGCTCCGCCCCAGTCAATCTCGGCGGCTCCGGGCGCGGGGCGCTGCAGGCGGGACGGGTGCCGGTACCCGCCTCGGAGCCTCTCTCCGCGCCGCCGCCCGCCGGGCCAGGGTTCGTCCTCGACGGGGCGGCGGTCAGCGGCCGCCCGCAGCCATGGCCGCCCGCGGAGCGCGCTGCGGGGCCGGCGGCGGCGGCTCGGGCGCTGCGGGGGCCCCGGGGCGCCGCGCTCACAGCCGCCGCGCTCCGCCCGCGGGGCCGCGCCGGGCCGCCCGCCCCGCGCACATACTCGCCGCCGCCGGGCGCCGCGGCCTCCTCCGCCCGCCGCTCTCCAACTCGGGCGAGTTTCGGGCGGGCTGCGGGGCGCTCCTCCCGCCGCGCGGCTCCACCGCCCGCGCTCCCCCTTCTCCGGGAGCCGCCAGGTCTCTCTGGGTTTTCTTGGCCGCCGGCTCGGAGGGGCGGCGGGGCGGGAGGGAGCGGCGGGGGGCGGGCCCCTCTCGGAAACGCCCGGCCCGGCGCTGCGCCCGCCGCCGCCCCCTCTTCTTCTTTTTCTTCTTCTTCTTCTTCTTCTCCTTCTTCTCCTTCTTCCTCCTCCTCCTCCCGCCGCGCGGCGCAGCTCTACGCACGCCCCCGCGCCGCCCGGCGCTATATCCCCGCTGCCTCCCGCCGCCGCGCGCCGCGGGAGGGGCGGGGCTTCCGCGCGAGGAGGGGCGGGGCGGGGGCACTGGCCACGCCCCCTCAGGGCTCGCCAGCAGGTCGGGGCGGGGCCGGCTTCGCGCATGCGCGCTGCCGCGGGTCCCTGGCGGCTCCCGCGGAGCGTCGCCCGACAGCCGCGCGGTGCCGGTGAAACGCGTCCGTGAGTCGTCCGGCTGTCAGAACGGCGTCCCGGGAGGGAGCTCCGCCGGGATCCCCGGTTGGGACGAGCGCGGCCGTTTTTGCGTGGGATGCCGTCGGAGGGCCGCTCTCGTGGCCCTGACAGCACCGCCGCTCCGCGCCGCTTCGCCCACCGCCCCTCGCCGCCCCCCCGCACGGGGCCGCCCCGTCAGTCAGGGCCGAACCTTTCGCCCCGTCGGCGCTCCGCAGCCCGGCTCTGACTGTGCGCTGTGCTGCGGGAAAGCACCGGGCGGAACGCACCATTAACTCTTAACATGGGCCCGCAGCCGTGACAAAAGTTCCGAGCCGGAGTACCCGCGGGCGGTTGGGCTGCCGTCAGCAGTTCGCAGCCCGGGATTAGGAGAGCTGTTTTCGGCCCTCGTTCGAGCAGGGGAAGCGATCTCCTTCCTATTCCTCCCGTTCGAACCCGACGCGATGTCAGCGCCCTCCTCACGGGTGTCCGTCGCTGGCAGCCCTCGGGTCGGCTGCGGCACGGAGGCTTCACCCATCGGTCCTGAATTACTGCACGGACCGAAAGCTTCGAATGGTTGTGTAGCGACTCACGGATATTTTTCCTATTATAAATGAAACGCTCCATTCGAAGCTCTCGCTACCGAAGCTTCCGGGCGGTAACGCCTGGCTCCTAAACCATAGACCCCCGCGGTTATCTCTGCGGCACGAAGCGATGGGAACGCTTCTCGGTCCCTCTCGGAGCCGAGCGGCGGAGACCCGGCCACCGCCGCGCCCCGACGGGGCGCGGAGCTCCGTGCTGCTGAGCTCCCGATGGGTGAAGCCGCCGCCGTAGCTGGGCGAGGCGTTAACGGTTGCGATAACGCGGCGTTATCGAAACGCTGCCCACCCGACCGTGGCTCATGGGATTTGCCTGCCTTTGACCTGGCACTTCTGACGCACGCAAATTCAAGGGCGCGATCTTTCCCTGTGTTATCGGGGGAAGAAAACAAGCGGATGAGCTATCGCTGAACAAGAAATTCCAGAATACAGCGCTGTATCCCACCGCGCGAGACTCGAGCGCTTTCTGAAACATTCGGGGTGAGAGCATCATCACCCGTTCGTCCCCTGCGGGGTCCCTCTCTGTAGCACCCTCCGCCCAACCCGAGCATCTCCCCGCGTCTCCACACCCGGACAGCCACGTTTTAGAAGCCGCTTTATTCCAAAGCCAGGTTTAAGGCGAGTTTCGAGGAAGCCGCCTCCTTTCCTCCTAATTTTGATTTGAGCTTAACAATGGGGTGGCAAGCGAAGGAGATAAAAAGTAGGTGAAGAACGGTGGTGAAACCGATAGCGATCTGCATCTAATCGTTCCGACTGCGTGCGCGGCTGACTCAGCGCCTCAGTGCCCCATCGCCGAGCCGTGCTCAGAGAGCCACAGCGCCTTTTCACGGCTTTGTTTGTGCTCTCCGGCGTTTCCACACGCCGGCTTGGAAGCTGGCATTTTTCTGGGTGTAGGTATCAACCACCGATTCCACATCGCTTTCAGCCGTCAAAAGTTGCCGAGCGCGCCGCTTGTCTCGATGACACCGACAGGATCGCTGCTCCCACCCCGCGGAGTCACCGAGACCCTCTTACAACGTGGAGCACACCTGGAGTTAGAGAGTTTTAGCCTGTCCTCCTTATCGTGCAGAAAGCGCTACGTTCACTCATTTGCTCTTAGCGCTTTTGAACGCTCGGCATGATTATTTTTCAGTAACGTTCGCTTATTATTAGAGCAGCTGGTAGCCCCAGTGAAGTGCCTGGCAAAGGGCTCCATCATAAAACACTGCGTTCTACGTTTCTAATTTGGCTGTGAAAGTGTGATTCTGGCTGCAATTTGGCACTCAAGTGCTCAGCTGGAGAGTAAACTTTTCATAATAAAAACACTGGTTTATTGGGTTTGCTATTTTAAGTTACAAGAGATTTAACAAAGTTTTTACTACTTTTGGAAGCCCAGAGAGATCTTTCTATTTAAATTATTATTAAACGTTATGATTTTGGTAAGGGTAGGATAAGTTCTGCACCTTTTTATTATTACTATTATTATTATTATTATTGTGATTTAATGTGCAAATTATTTTTAAGGTAAGGTAATGCTTCAGCTCGTTATCTCTGTGCTTTCGCATCCCAAAATTGCTCCTGCAGGAACACCGGAGGCAGGACTTGTACAGCAGCTGCTGGCAGTTCTGGGCAGAGGGTGCTGATGGGGTCCTGAGTACTTCCAGCCGTAAAGAAAAGTTTAAAATGCAGCCCATCTCTATTTGCAAAGAGATAAAGTAAAAATTTGCTAATTAGCGTGCATTCAATTTGTAATCCAGGCTATTCTCATGTACTTTTTCATGTACTTCTTCATGTACTCATTTCTCTCCTTTCTTACCCTGCTAGTTTGCAGAGATTATGCAGCCTGGGAACACTGATCAGAACAGCAGACAAAGATGTTAAAAAAAAAGAAAAGAGTTAAAAAAAAAAAAGAGTTGGATGGGTTCCTTGCTAGGACCTGAACACTAGATGACTATTGCCTAGGATACAAAGGGGAGAACTAAGCTTGCTACAGAATTCCTGGTCAGACTTGATGATCCAGAACAGGCAGCCAAATGCCTCTTGAGCACAAAGCCTATCAGGACATGTAAGCTTCCCTCCCTTCTCTGAAGTGCCAAAATCAAAGTGGATGGAGACTGCTGACTACCTAGGGTCCAGGTTTTCCTATTTGAGAAGTTGCCTTTAGCTTTTATTCAAAAGAGTTCATTTTTTCCAAACAAGTGAACCTTCACGTCACTCCCATCTCTGTCCTGTACAGGCTTTATGGTGTGGTTCAATAGCTCACAGTTAGGAAAGAAGATCCTTGCTCTTTTGGTGTCTTCCCATTCTACAGGATTCTTTCACCAGCTCTTCAAATGTCACTTGCAAAGATCAGGAATCCTTAACTGACATCCCACAGTCAGTTCTCCACAGGCTGCTCTCGTTCACTCTGCATTCTGCCCCCTTCTGTTGTCCAGTGGATGGATAGAAAGGGCTGAGTGCCCTCTAATCCAGTGGTTAAGGGCCTCACTGTGGAATGATAAATTAGATTATATGTTCTTTGCAGTAGGTCATGAAGCTTTTTTAACCAGGAGATCTGTTCAGAGGCAGAGAGATCTCGAAAGATTTTAACATTTAAATTCAACTTAAATTTTAAATGGACCCTGATCAGTTTGTCTTCATGTTTCACTTCTGAGGGCTGTCCAACAGGCATAAATGATTATTTTTTTTCCTGGAATAAAAACATTTTAATGACCAGTTTTGTTCAAGGGTGATTCATACTCATAAACCACCTGTGGTTGTTCTCTTAGTCGTGGGTGTTAGACAGGTCCCAAAAAATCCATGCAATTTTGAAGACAAGTTCTTCGATTTCACTGGATAAGATTGTGGTTTGGATACCTCTGGCAGGTACTTCAGGATACGTAAGTGTGCACAAGGAGACTGAAAAGACTGGAGTGAAGTGTTTGGGCTGTTCCCTTCTGAAGAAAAGCAAAGTATAAGTCTTTGCCTTTTCACTATAATGACTTTTTAGGTGACTACAAACAAAACAGGAGACCCTTAATGGAAGGAATTTATGTCTCCTTTACAGAACATAAATTCACAGCCTTTTCTTCTATATGGACAGTGTCTTGCTTATCTGTTTGTGAGACTGTCTGGATTCTGTTCGATTAGGAAGAAACCGAAATACCAAAGTCACTCGGGAAAGGTCAAAGCTAATGGTCATGAGCCACTTCAGGTGGCCAAGCATCAGAGGGGGTCTCTGCCTACACCATATGCCTACATTAGTACCTGCACCTACATTTTAGTTCAGATCAGCAGTGCAACATCTCTGCAAGCAAATCTCTTCACTCATCGTGCTTTGGTTTCC
>NC_136813.1:51635885-51773744 GCF_951394365.1 Tetrao urogallus
GAGCCAGTGTGGCTAGTGAGCTCCACACTTTGCTTTCAGGCAAAGTCTGGAGGTGTTTCTTTGCAGCATGGCAGGCACTTGCAGTGAGTTTACAATGTGCTTTTTTTTATGTGCATTTGCTTTTGTTTTTTTTTCTAATTTGGCCCTTGCAGATTTAAAAATTGAAACAAGATAAAGGAGGGATCCTAGCAAGATTATGTTGGTTACATTCTGTTAAGGACTTCACTAAGTTTATCATACTGCTAGACAATTTTTATGTATAAATTCAATTTGGGGAGGGATAACACTGCCAAATAAATAATTGGCACATGATGTTGGTCATATTTGAGGGCTTATGCCCTCAATAACCCTCAAATAAATTGATACAAAAATCCTGAACTTATCTTTCTCAACTCTTCTACTCATTGTGCATATAGTGGGCAGTGCAGTGGCAAGAGTAATGGGATGATGAAGATATCAGAGCCCTGAGAAACACGAAGGTTGCAATTATCTAATAGTTACAGAGGAAAGGAGATGTGTGCAGTTATGTCAACCAACTTCAGGAAATCTATAGGCAAATGGAATTTTAAAGCTAGGTTGTATATTAGAGGGACAAGTAGGGACAGGGAACACATCCAAGGGAGTAGAAATATTATTTAGCAGTATTGCTTGTAGTCAGACGGTGTAGTTGGAGTGGTAGCTGTTACCATTAAGATTACAATTAAGAATTTCCCTTAATTTGGTCATAATACTTAAAAAACCTAACAACCCAACTAATTCTTTACTGTGAATGTATACCAAGTAACTCTTCGGTGTGTCTTCTTGTTCATGCCATGCCTTGCTGTGCTGCTCTTTACTCTTCTATTGCCTTCTGTGAAAAGCTCCACAAAGGTTCTTTATAAAGAAAACAAACCAGGAGCTAGAACATTAAGAGAACATTATATGTTTGACCAATCACTTTTATGAAGTCTGATGCAAGTCTTTAATCTGAAATCCTTAGAGAATGCTTTCGTTTTTAATATTTCTATGACCTTCTCCAGGGGACTGAAAAATTACTTTGAAGTATCAAAGTGGTGCATGGAGTTTTAGCTGTGTGATTCCCATTAAAGTCAGTAGGAGCCAGGTAGCTAAAACTCAACACAACTATGAAAACATGCTCCTTGTGCAGTGTTAAGTAGTTAGGCAATTCTGTGACATGGTAGTGACATTTTACTGCATTTGCTGGCTTATAGATCCATTCAGGGCTTGTATTTTTACTGGAGTTTTACTGTTTGGTGAGAATAATAAAGGAATATTTAAAAGTAGGTGTAGGCTAGTGTAGGAGCAGGCACAGATGTTGGGTAAAGCTGATGCCTTGCATAAATTTTTAATGTAAAATGGCGAAATCACTTTTGCAGACTCCTAGTTCTCCTACGTGTAGCAGTTGTTGGAGATGCCTGAAAATGCTTTGTGTATTCTCTTAGCATGGGAACAAATTCAGCCCTCGGTGAATTTGGGTGCTGGCAGAGAATGGGGACATATTCCCATCTATGGCTGCCTTCCCCCAGCAGCGATAGAATGGTTGTGGGTTTTTGTGTCAGAGCTGTGGGTGCTGCAGGAGGACAAAACTCTGTTGGGCAGTGTTTGTCCTATGGACCAGGAGGACAAGGCTTTCTGTGGGAATGTCAGCCCTTGTCAGGAGGATGTCAGTGAAGAGCATCATCACCTGTTTTCAGTGGTGTGTCTTCACTTTCAGTTCAAGCTGTAGTATTTTGCATTTTATCTGTCAGAGATCTCCATATATTGTATACGAACCCACTCCAGGCTTTCCTGCAGATGATTTTACCCCTCACAAAAAACCGCATTACATTATTTTGTGTTGACTATAGTAGTCTTGCCTTTGTCTCTTCTAGCAAAGGCACCCCAGAAAACCAGAGGCTCATCCTTGTTACTGAACTTTCAGCTTCTCTGGATGTGTTGCCCGTGATATGCTGTAGCTGTAGTGCCCCTCTGTGTGAGGATAGATGTGATTTACAAAAAAACTCTTGTCCAACTGAATTTATACCACGTAAGTAAGCACAGAATATGAAATGTTTTCTGCAGACATCTAATTATTTTGTTTTTAATGACAGAAAAGTTTGTGTACCAGGTTTTCTGAAAGACTACATTCATTGAATCACAGAATGGCTTGGGTTGGAAGGGACCTGGATTGCTCAGTCTGGAGAAGGCTCTAGGGGGACCTTATTGCTCTCTGTAAGTACCTATAGGGAGGCCGTAGGGAGCTGGGGGTCAGCCTCTTCTCTCACCTTTTCCAAACTTGGTGATTCTACAATGTTATGATTCTATGACCTCAAAGACCAGCCAACCCCAACCCCATGCCGTGGGCAGGGCTGCCACCCACCACCTCAGGCTGCTCAGGCCCCCATCCAACCTGGCCTTGAGTGCCTCCAGGGATGAGGTATCCGCAGATTCTCTGCAGCCTGTGCAATGCCTCACCGCCCACTGAATGAAGAATTTCCTCCTAACATCTAGCCTAAATTTCCTATATTTTAGTTTAAAGCCATTCCTCCTTCTCATATCATTTTCTAGTCATGTAAAACATCAGTCCTCCTTTTTATAATGTCCCTTTAAGTACTGGAAGGCCGCAATAAGGTCTCTTGAGAACCTGCTCATGGTTGAACAAACCCATCTCTCTCAGGCTGTCTCCATAGGAGAGGCGTTCCAGACCTTTGATCATCCTTGAGGCCCTCATCTGGACCTGCTCCAACAGCTCGACATTGTCTTCAGGGGCTGGAGGCTCTGGGCCTAGATGCAGTACTCCAGGTGGGGCCTCACAAGGGCAGAGTAAAGGGTGACAGTCACCTCCGTCTCCCTGCTGCCCCCTCTCTTTTGTTGCAGCCCATGATTCCACCGGGTTCAAGTTACTTCCAAGATACTTCTGAGCTGCAAGTGCTCACTGCTGGCTCATGTCCAGCTTTTCATCCACCAGGAATCCCAAGTCCTTCTCTGCAGGGCTGCTCCAGTCTGTACATATACCGCAGATTGCCCCGGCCCAAATGCATCACTTTGCACTTGGCCTTGTTGAACATGGGCCCACTTTTCAAGTTTGTCCAGGTCCCTTTGGATGGCATCCCATCCATCTATTGTATCAACTACACAATTCAGATTAGTGTCATCAGCAAAGTTGCTGACAGTGCACTATGATGGAGGAGAAAATGCAATGGTATCTCCACTCGGTCATGTCCTAAGATGCAATGAATTTCACAGAGGCTTGATCCTAAACCATAATTTTTCTTTTTCATGCAAAAGAAACCCATCCTTTTTGTCTGTGGAGCTGCATGCAGGGATCTGTAGGGTTACTGTATATCACAGACCAGATATAGAAATAATTTATAATACCTGAAGTGTTGATAATGTTTGAGAAAGCAGATGACAATGCCATCACAATCTTTAAGCAAAACTGAGTTGCAAGTTTTCCCGACAAGGTCATCTTTCCTTTGTGCACTATTTAGGAGAAGAGCAAGAGTTCAGAAGGCCTGGCAGTCAGAGCTCTATTCAGCTCCTCTGAGTTGTGCTTTCTCCATGCTGGCCTTTGTCCAACTCAAAGCACCCTTGGAACCAGCGTGTTCCTTTGCATCCTTTTGCCTGGAACCAAAACATCCTTTAAAAAAAATCACAACAAACTCAAGTAGTTAGATGCCTGTGAAGTTTTATTTACACCGATCTATAATAAAAATCAGGTATTCTATTCATCTTGCCTCAAATCAAAACAAGGCTTTAAAGCTTCCTGACCTCACATTTCACCAGTGCACCCAACACACCAGCAAGCCTCCGTGCACAGAGCTGTGTACCAGGCCATGCTCCCTGGTGCAGCAGGGCATAAGTGCCTGATGCTGCTACCAAAGGTCCTTGAGGAAATCAACTGTCCCATCTGTTCCACAGTCATCCCTGAACAGTCAAAATGAGTTACTCCATAATTCTGGGGCCTGAGCTCATCCCTATTTGGCATGACATGCTGAGAAGCCCACAGTACTCAGAAGATAAATCCAGCAATTAATATCTGATTACAGTTTCTTGATTACGGCTGGTAACATGCTGACTCTTTCCTTTTCACCAGAGAGGAGTCTGGCTTGTGCATAATACGTCACATTACCTCAACTACTGCAACTTCTATGCAGCTAGGCAAGCATATTTATGGAGTTCATGTTATAGCATATCAAGTTTTTATAGCACCAAGTGTTACATCATTAGCAAGATTGTTTCAGTTTTCCTCAAGCTGTCTGAAAATAGATTGAAAAAAATACAGAATGTAATAGCATGGGAAGAGAACAGGTAGTGTCCCCGGGGTAATCTACCCTTAATCCCCAAATTTTGCTGGTGTGAGACTCAGTGCCGCTTGCCAGGAGCTCAAGTACTACGCAGGGTTTTCAGAGAAAAGTAGTGGTAATTCATCTCTAATATGGGTATGTAGCTCCCAGGATCCACGGGCTGCAGCATATGAGCTGCCCCTCCGTGACCCAGAGCCCAGGCAGCAGGGATGTAATCTGGTATCGCAGAGGTGTTTCACTGCACCTCTGTTTTAAAACAGCAAGCTGCATTTGAAAGTCATAGCACTGACTTCCTTGGGGCAGTCATTTCTATGAATTAGATTTCTGGAGCTGCTTTGATTCCTTTCAGTGCCGTTTTAAAGCCTTTTGAAAAGGCCAAATTTATGAAATATTGACCTGTGCTTTAGGGTTCACGGTCAAGGCCAAGTACTTGCTCTGTTTTCTCCTCAGCTACCTTGTGCATATTTATACTGATCTGTTGGAAAACTGAGCTGGATCTTCATTGCCATATGACCGTAGAGCGACTTTTCTCATATAGTTAATTCATACTGATGCTTCTTTAATTTTAATAAGGCAATGTGTGCATGTGCTTACCTGTATTTGTATGATACGTAGTGAGCCATGTCCGAACAACAGGTGTAGTAGTATCATTGCATTGGCTTTATTAGGCTTCTCAGTTTCAGAGATGTAAGCAGATTGTGATTTTGTTTAATGGCTTATGATTTTATTATTTGTTTCTCTTTAATTGAGAAATATTTGGAAGTGTGCAGAGACTGAATCAAATGTTCATTATGTACCTGCTCAGGGACCGGGCTAAATGATTCTTTAAGCAGTTTGGAGAAAAACGCTCATAGAAGACTTGTTAAGTCGTGTGAGAATATGCATTAAATGCTTATCTCTCCTGTGGGTATGTAGGTATCAGATATTTGGTTTGCTGTGTGAGGTTTAATGCTTTTCTTCTAATTTCTAATGAACTTTACCACCAGACTACTTGATCATGACTAAGCCTATGAACAATGCAAATGGAATTGCCCCCTGATGGTGAGGAATGGGGCCCAGATGGCCCTTAAAAGGTGATAATTAGGAAATATAGCATATCTGAGTAGCTAGAAAGAGAGAAATTTGTTGAAGACAGTCAATCTGTTTGAAGCAATGGTCTTTCCCTTAATTATATAGATTTTCAGTTAGGGCTGCTTTAAAGTAAATTTTCCTGGAAAAAATTATTTGCAACTGGGAACTAGGAAACACTGCTTCTGCTGCTCCCTGCTTTAAATTATCTGTGGAATCTTCTTGTCTCACACTGTTTTCAAAACCCAGATGAAGGCTGCTTGTATACATTGTGGCAGCATTTCAGGCTGTTGGGATTCTCCTGCTGCAAAATGGTAGCAAAATGAGAAGTACTGGAGGTAGATATCAATGTGCTGTAATACATAAGCCTGACCAGAAGTTGGTTGTAAACTCCAGTAGATGAGAATCTGCTTGCTTCTACAATGATTCGACCTCGTTTAGAGTGTTTCATCGCCTTTTGGGGCTTTCATAAAGCTCAGACTTCTATTCCTCCATTTATCTTTATAACTTCATTAAAATACCGTGATTTGGAAATAGGTTCTTGCTTTATATTGTAGCTCAGATGCTAATGAAATAGTAGCACAGGTCATTTAAGGCTTTCCACTGTAGTTTTCCTTTTACAGCTGCTTTATGAAACGATGCTTTATGTTGATTGCATTTGCTGTGTTCGTTTTGAGAAAAAATGCCAGTGGGAAAGGAGCATCTATATTACTGGGTTCTGGCAGGATATTATGAGGGAGAGACAACTTACTGGTAAATCCACTGCTATTGATTTTGTCTATTTGCTAAATTCTGTACCTGAGAGTGCTGTGACTCAAGCACACATTTCAGAGAAGAGGCAGGTACATGTAAAAGTAGATACAACTGATAAATGCTGATGTTTTTTTTTTAATTTAACCTTGAGTTCAAGTGTCAAATGCAGGCATGCGACAAATATTTTGCAGTAAAACCTGTTGGGATGGCTTGTTTGCCTGATAGTGATAGGACAAGAGGGAATAGCTTTAAACTAAAATAAAGGAGATTTGGATTAGATGTCAGAAAGAAATTCTGCTGTGTCAGAGTGCCAAAGCACTGTCACAGGCTGTCCAGAGAAGCTGTGGTGCCCCATCCCTGGAGGTATCCCTCAAGGCCGGGTTGGATGGGCCCTGGGCAGCCTGAGCTGGTGAGGGGCAGCCCTGCCCAGGGCACAGGACTGGGGCTGAGTACCTTCCAACCCAATCCGTTCTGTGATTCTACAGTTCTAAGTTCCTGTATCCTTAAACATAAATGCATTACTGGTGTCTTTTCTGCTAGAGCATCCTCTTCTCACGAGAAATCAAAGATAGCGCTAAGAGGCAATCTACAGGAAAAGTACTTTTGTTATTCCTCTGGATTTTCTTTCTTCCAAGTCAAAGGCACTCCAGTGTCTAGTGCGATACCTGTACTCGGTTACTACGTTTGTGTCTGGAAGTGCAGCAAGTGAAAGAGTTCTCAAGGCTTTGAGCACTGCGACACCAGCCAGAATACCTGGGGAAGAAGTATAACCGCAGCCAGGACTGTGGGCTACACAAGGTCATGGCTTCATTGTTACCTGTTGCAATCTCAGAAAGCTCTGAGGGTTGGACTTCTTTCGGTTCTGATTGTTGTAAGCCAAATAATCAAATCTTGTCTGCTAGTCACAAGTGTGTGGCTTCCCATAGTTTCCATACAATAAACATTTTAGGTACCCTTCTGCTAGGAATAGAGAATTTTTGTTTATTCCCCTGCTCCTCTGCAGCTGGTTAAAAAAAAAATCTAGTCATGTTTGATGCTGATTATTGCTTAAAGAGAGTGCCTTTGGTGTCTCTATACATCCCATCCTACCTAAAATCTTCCAGAATGGCATTCTGTCATTTTACAAATAATTTATTGTAATTTATTTTATAGAGCACAAAGGAGAAGACAGACATGGGAGGTTACTTCATTGGGCTCTGGTGTGATTCAGTACGCTAGTCGTGTTTATTATAATTGATTGGGAATGGTTAAAGTACCTAACAGCTGCTGCCTGTATTGTGCTGATATTTATATGGTACTTTAATACTCTGTCTGAAACCATAAGCACAAAAGGTTTCCAAAGAATTAATATTAAACTTGCTTGTAAAACTCTAAGGTTTACAGCATGATTTCTTCAGTGCAGGCTTGCTTGGTTTATGTGAGTAGATGCTACTTAACTTTGCACGTTCTTTTCTGTACTTCTTTCTTGCAGAAAAATGCCAGGTTTTGAAGTTTAAAGCCCTTTTACCTTACCGAGACACACATACTGCCTTTTTGTAAGGCAGTTATTTTGAAGGCAAACAACATGTATACGTGCAGGATTGGTGTAGTGTAGGTACATATAGATATCCTGAAGTACTTTAAGCCACTTGAATAACCAGTGGCCTCTTTTCCCTAGCACTTGGAACATTTTGTTTAGAATTAACTCTTCAATAGCTTTCCTATTTTTTCTTTTTTTAATTTTTCCTTTCAAGCAGTCACAGCCTATGGCTTGATCCAGGAGAGGCTGCCAGTACAAACTGGCTCAGAACCATCTTTTCTCCTTTATCCCATGACCATGCTTACCTTGAGCCTGGCCTCTTCTGATACTTTCCCCAAAGCTGAATTTACGGTTCAGGAGTTTTACACTGGCTTCCAGCTGTGCTAACACAGCCCACCTCTGTTTGGTAGCCACAGACTGCTTGTTTCCTTGTGAGCCTGTGGCCATTGCCAGGCTTCACACCATCTCCATCCATATGCCTTGCCCTGTCATTGCAGGGGCACACAATAAGGTAGGGGAATCCTGCAGCTCTTTCTATATGTTGGCAAACTTGGGTGTCTCAAACATATCCTCTGGAGCCTCTGCACACATCTCCCACTCAATTTCGGTGGCTTCTCATGATCCACTGTATTTCATTCCCATAACTAACGTTATCCTCATGGCACCTTTCTCTCCATACCTTCTCTGCTCTAACTTGAGTTGGAGCATGCAAAAGCTGAGAAAGGTGGGCATGCACTGATGGGATCGAGGGAAGGACAGTGGGCTGTAGTCCCCAGTGGGTGGCTGTGCCAAAGGCATTGGAAGTGTGATGTGTATTTTTTCAGAGCCCTTTCTGTTAAGTTCTTTGGTATGAGGGTGATAAGGCACTGGAACAGGCTGCCCAGAGAGGTTGTGGATGCCCTGTTCTTGGAGGTATTCAATGCCGGGTTGGATGGGGCCCTGGGCAGCCTGGTCTAGCATTAAGTGGGGAGGTTGGTGGCCCTGCATGTGGCAGTGGGGCTGGAGATTCATGATCCTTGAGGTCCCTTCCAACCCTGGCCATTCTGTGATTCTCTGATTTCCGACTGCAAAAGGTGTTGGGTCTGTCCTCGTCACTCCCAGCTCCTATAAGGTTGGTCTTTCCCCAGCAGTTCTGCCCATGTCTTGGGGTTGGTGTTTGGCCACGGAAGAAGACCTTGCAACAGGCAGGCAGAGTGATTCTTGTGTTTCCTATGGAATTGTTTCTGAATTTTTGGTGTAGTCCGTGCCCAGCCAGTCCGTGCCCAGCCTGGACTAGCGTGCCAGGAGCACCAGAAACACAAACTCCCTGTCTCTTCCCACCCCTCCTACCCCCAGCTCCGATGTTATTACACAGTGTTAAGCATATTCTTTCCTTGACATTTGCAAAAGAATAGGAAGATTACCTTATTTTCATGTCTATAGCCTGCATCCCAGATAGCTTGTGCCCTGTCAGAAGCACTCCTACTTGAAACTAAGTCTCTGGATAATCTGCACTCTCAGAAAACCTGTATTAAATGAGGAGGCAGAGTGGGATTAGAGAGAGCAAGGACTAATTAGTCCCCCAGAAGAAGCTTTTGGCTGAGTGGAAAGTAAACTTCCCATCACATACAGGCTCCATTCTCCCTGTTTGCTTTGTATTTTATCAGACAGCTCGTGGTTTACACGCATACAAATCGGAGAATAGAAGCCTGCACTTCAAGCGAGGTGCGAACCTGGCTGCTTTGGCAGTGCGCTTTGCCGGGTGACAGAAGGATTGCCTTCACCTTGCAGTGCAGTTTTGAAGCTGGGTAGCTAATAGACATCTGCTGCGCACAGGTGAGGCCCAGTGAAGGCAGGCACTCGGGCTGTGCTCTGAGGCCATACCCAACTGCGTGCTGTTAACCTCCTGATACAAACAAAGTGCCCGGGTTCCACTGCCTTCCTACCTGCCGATGTCTGCCATGCACACGGTATCCCAGTGGGGAAAAAAACGAAAGCTCCTTTTCTCCCTTTTTATTGTGGAGAAAAGCCTGAGGCTGTGGAATCTTTAGCCTTACAAAAATATAAATGACCAGGCTTTGATTCGTGCAGAAGGTTTAAGGCCGATTATTTTAAGAACCGTTGAAACCTGAAGCCTCAGCCCTCTGATTACAGTTCTAGTCTGTATTTGACACAGTGCAGAAATGATTTTGAACATCTATTTTAGTTTGGATTTAGAGAGAGAGCCAACCTACATTGAAGTATATTACCGTGCTCTGACTTGCGAGCATTGTGTAGGAGGTTTAAGTCAGATTATTTTAAGAACTCAACAAGCCTGAAACAGCATTTTTATGATTATAGCTTTTTTCTCCCCCATCCTTTCCACACAGTGCAGTAGTGAATTCTAACATCTCTTTTAGCTGGCTTTAGAGCAGAGCCAGCCTACACTGAATTGGCCTCTTTTGATGCTACAGTATTGACTGAGGGGAGGGACAGATGGAACAAAAATCCTAATTGCCCAAACTTACAATAGATTCCCAGCAGCAGCCATCACAAAAGAAATGTTAATGCAGTAAAAGGTAAATGGAAGGAAGCTAAACCCAACTTGTGGACAATTCAAAACCTACATCAATTTATTTCAAACTGCTTCCTGCCGTTTGTGAACACCTTCCTTGTCATAGTGGAATTATATTTGTTTTAACATTAGTCACCGCTCTGCAGAAGTCTTACCCTGCTTCTGCAATTTGTAAAGTAAACTGCAAACTGTAGTCTGGCATGGGGAACAAATGACTTCCTATGGTCTGGGGCCAATGGTCTCGAAGGTATTTGTTGCAAATGGTCCCCTGCGTATCCTTCGCAGCTGCAGCTGAACACTGTCTTTTCTAGCAGTGAGATGTGAGGGTATCTGCTAGGAAAACAGATGGCAGTAGTATTTTGATACTTCGGCCATGAAATGAGGGGGAAAAATGTCATTTTCCATCCATCCATCCATCTCCCAACAATTCTGTTAACATTTATGTATGCTTTTTCTTCCACTTCCACACCCATATTTTTGACGCCCTTACCTTTGGCTGACTATCACTTTCTTTTCTGGTAAGGGTGCAGCCCATGATAGTTTTAACAAATTCTTTGTCTTCCATGCTAAGCATTAATTCAGTATACAACTTTAATGTATTTTTTGCTGGGATGAAAAGCATCGCTAGTCCCAGAGCAAGCCCCTGTGTGCTCGACAGTTACAATTCAGGAAGATGGGCCATCCTCTAAAAATACATAAGTCATAAGTAATTCATCTCTGATTTTCTTAACTTGTGTTTAGGATGGTTTTTATAGATTGATTGGATTCCATTGCTCAGTGACCAATGGATACCCAGACTTTACACTCTCAGAAGAAGCCAATAAAATTGTCCTTTAAAATTTAAGATAGGAACCGGTAGGTATTTAGCTTCCAATATTTGATTTTTTTCCAACATTGTAATCAAAATCGTTACATGCATAAGGATCACACTTGGAAACCAAAGGCAGCTGTGGCTCAGCAGCTCCCTGAATCCAGCAGCCAGGTGTTCCCTTGCCCTGGTGAGCATCACTCCCACTGGGGCTGTCCCTCATGTGGACAGTCCAAGGTGGCCCCCTCACCGCCCTGTCCCATGGCAGGATATAGCCTTAATTACAAGCTGCTACAGGTTTAGCCTTAATCACAAAGTGCTTTGTCCCTCCTCTGCCTGCTGATCAACCTAACCTTTGCCAGCCCCGTACGCCAGCGGAACATGGGTGGAAACACAGCAGAAGCACTGGGCAGCCCCTTTAGCTCTAAGTGTCTTTTTCTCCAGAGGAATTTTTCATAGAAGCTTTGCTTTCTGTGACCCAAACCCTTTCCTTCCCATACCCTCAACTGCTGGCTTGCTGGCAGTGCTGCTGGCCAGTCCCGCCAAGGTAGTGATCCAGGGTCTGCATGTTTAGTTATAAAAGTCAAAGGTTAAGTGATTTGGGAATAAAATGTCATTTAACGTGACAGAAACGTGACAGAAATGAACCTGCCGATGCTCGCATTTCTCCTGGGGTTTTCTTTTCACGTGCAGGCTTGGTGTTAAGTAATTTTATTAACTGAGGAGGGGGAGACGTGTTATTTGCTAATGTTTTTATCCTCGCGGCAAAATTTATTGTGTGTCGCTTTGTAAGTATTTTAAAGCTGAGGGATGGGGAAGGCAATGAAAGTAAAAAAATGGAACATGTTTTTTCTCTCGGAGGTGTTACTTAAAACATTGTACGGCTAGTCAGAAAGATTAATTGTTGCCGGTGGCTAAACAGATGATAAATTTTAAAATGATATTATTACAGTGTGTCAGCATAAAGGCTCCGTGTCCCAAGTGTGTCGCCTTTTTATGTTTCTGTTGACAAGGTTCACATTTTATAGCACGCTACCAGAAAGTGTTGACACATACTCAGATCACTGATTAAATGTTTTAAAAACGTGCCACTCAGAAACTAACCCTGATGGTCTTTGAGACAGGCGTTTCAGGAGCCTGAGCGCCTTTCCCTTCATCAGTCATGCTGTAGCACAGTGAGCAGCGGCAATTAACATTTTAACTTCTTTTTAATTTTCCTGCTCTACTATTTTTAGAACAGAACGATGGATTATGTATTTTCAGGCATACTTTATGGCTGCCTTCAGTATGGTTTAAAAACGGAATGCTAATGTAAAAAAAAAAAACACCTTTCTCATGTGGAATTTTGCTGAAGGATTTTTCTTTTCCGTTTTTGTTTGTTTGTTGCTTTTGCTCATTGTTAACATTTTGATGTGTCCATCTTGAGACCATTGGATGATGTTTAAAAGCACAACTCAGTGTTATCTTTGTAATTTCAGTTGTTCAAACTGGAGGTGCCCCTTTGTACTTAAAAGTACATTTCATTCCACGTCCTGTGATCTGCTTTGCCACCTCCAACATTTTCTCCCTCCAGGGCTTGTCCTGCAGTTCCTGAAGCCCAATCATGATGTTGCTGTGCAGTTTCCCGTCCTGCTGCTTTCACAGAAATGTTGCTCATGGGATGAAAAGCAAAAGCAGTCCTGAAAGCACAGGGTGGGACCCACGTGGTTCCTATCCCAGCCCTGCTCTTGTTCACCAATTCAGGCTGCTCTGTAGCTCCTTTTCCCACCTATTTTCCATTCTGGGAAGGCAAGTGCAGGAACGGCTCTGCGTGTGCTGGTGTTTGAGGGATCTGGGAAAGTCCCTCCCACAGGTCACGGCTGGCATGAGCACCCTCGTCTCTCTCTCTGGGCAGCAGCTGCTAGGTGGTTCCTGCAGGAACTATCTGCTGAAAGAAAATAATTAACCCTAATGAGGAAAGGAGTGCTTTTCATTGAAGCTATGCTGTGAAGCTCAACTTTCTGTTTTCTTAATGTTTCTTTTTATTTTTGAGAGAGAAGGCGTTACTGAAATATGAAACGTGCAATCTATCGGTGTTCTGTCGCCCTGCCTGCAATTCCAGCCTGTTCAGAGCAGAGCTGTAGTATTTCTGGAGTGAAAAGTTTAGTCAAGAAAGAATATTTGGCTGACAAATTGCCTTGCTATTTCCTGTGACAGGAATGTGTAGAACACAAGGAAAGCGCTTTTCTATGTTCTGATCACACAATTGTCTCATCTCTTGGTTCACCAGTAGATTTTATTGTGCTTATTATCTTCTATCTAACTCTATTCACGTTATGAGTTTTCTTTCTCTTCTTCTTGTGATTCAGCTGATCAGAGATTTTTTTCAATTGTCAAAAACATGACTAAAATATTATGCAAAAGGTTGGCCAGCTGAGTGAGGAGTTAATTAATGGCACTTCCTAAAGCTTTGTTTCCAAAAGATCAATTGTGATGAAAATGTGTTCGTTCCCTTCAATTCCTACCAAAACCTCCCTGTAAACTTTTTTAAATAACAATTTTTTGAGAAGAGACTTCCTCCCATCTTTAGGAATTGAAAGAACCTGCTGTGAGGAGATAGGTTCGGTTCCCACATCTGCAGGCCTTGGGAAACACTGAATAACTGTTCAAGGAGAGCAAATCATATAGGCATAGCATCTCACTTCTGCTCTTTTGGTAATGCTGACCTCTCTCTGGTTTTCCTGTCCCATTACACCACCAAAGAGCACTTCTCTGGTGTCTAGATTTTGGAATAAGCCCGTCCGTGGGGCCATGGTGCATTTGCACAGGCAGGAAGTCTGTCTGGACACCATCTCACCCAGGAACTGTCCTTCTCATTCTGCACCTGCCCTCTTGGGGCTGCCACCCTTCTGCTGGTCCTCTCTGCCAGCAGAAAAGGGGATCTAGCTTACCTTATACAGAGTGATAATTATGCATTAATAAGAGAAAAGAAAAAGGAAGATTTTCCTCAAGAAGGTAGTTCTCCTCATCCCTGAAGTAGAGATTTAAGACAGTTGTGATGGGACCATCTTGTGAAGAGCTGCCTCTGTCTCCACTAACTGCTTAAATGAAACAGGTGACTTGCGTGAGCTTGAGACCTGAATTTTAAGTGGCTAAAGTTGAAAAAAGTGAGTCTCAGCCTGGACTGTAGAGACTAAAAAAGTTACGTGTGGCCTCTGTGTTTCGTCAATGATTCTTAAGCAGTGGAAATTATCACCGTGATGCAAAATACCCACATTTATCCTGGGCAAGGGGCATCTCCAGGGGTGTTGCGGTAGCCAGGGTTTGGCACAAACCACAGTGAAACGTGAAGAATGTTGTCAGAGTTGAGGGCAATATCTGGTCGCCGTTTGTGGCATGAAACTCCCAGCCTTGATTGAAACCAAATACGGTGGAAATGCTGCCATTGGCTTCTGAGGGAGCAGAATGTAAAATGGCGTGTTGTGGTGTTGGGTGCAGCGCCGAGCATTAGGGCACCTCGAGCTCCACCTCTGCTGGAGTGACATGGGCAGCGCAGGTGCCACAGTGGCCTCTGTGTAGGGTTTTCTAAGAGAAACAAGCATCCCCTTTTTAATTTGTGTTCTTGAAAGACAAAGTGCATTCTGAGCAATAACAAATGGAGCCATCACGGTGCTAACAGACATGAAAATTCATCCGTTGCTCCACTTAAACTACAAAAAAGCTTTCACCAAAACTCCCAGTTGGGCATTATTTTCTGGATTTACTACAAAAAGAACAATGCATGTTTATTAAAAACAGAGTGGCTTTTAGCAGCAGCAGTAGCACAGCACACAATACACCAAAGCACAACAGGGGCCTTCTCCTCGCAATTGATGTGGAGAAGACCTTTGGCAGAGCAATATGGAAATTCGCATTCAGTGGCTTGATTAATTTGGAGTTTGGAAGCCACCTTCCAGAGATGGATGACAGTGGCTTATTAAATAAATAAATAAGAAAAAGCAAGCCGAAGCAGCGCCGGCACTACAGCACCAGATTTATGTCATCGGCTGAGACAGAAAAGGCCTTTGTGGCCGCTATTGTTCCGCCTGTCAGCCGAGCCCTCAGCAGCAGCCTTTTGTAGGAACTTGTGCTGGGGTAATAGCAGGGAGACGGCGGTTGGTCTGTTTGATGTAACCCGGTTTTATGTATCCTGGAGCTGGCATCTAGGCACGCAGGCGGAAGAAAATAAGCGTGCCGGAGCGCCGGGGTGGACGGCCCACATCCCATCCGGGGCGGCAGCTCCCATCTCTGCTGGCTTTGGGCCCTGAGTGCCGGCACTGGGCAGATGCTGGTGAGGGTCTCCAAAGTCTGTTTCCTGCCTGGGTGAGAGTGACGTGGCAGTGGAGGGCTTCTCATGAGCCCCTCACAGCTCACAGCAGCACAGCCTGAAGCCTAAGTTGGTTCTGCGATGGGGCACACATGGCCAACGCTGCTTGGAGTGCCTGTTACAGAATGGGGTACAATGACACGGTATGTGGTCATAACCTGGCACATTTGGAGTAGAAACAGATAGGGACAGTGAAAAAAAAAAAATTATTCCTGTGCCACAAGTTCAAATACGACACTTTTGGAGGAGTGAACATGCCCTCATTTCACATCCTCGTTTTACAGTCTGTGACCCTGTGCTCCTTACCAACATCTGTGCGTTTCTTTTCAGCTTGATATTTTTCTGTCTTATCCTAAAATGTAGAAGAATTTTAAAAGCGTGATTTTATTTCAAGTGCTGTAGGATTCATTTTCTCTACAGAAACACAGGTGAAGTTTATGTTGCTCATGCTTAGCTCTTCCATGTTAAACACGAAAAGTAGGTAGATGATCACAAGTCGTCTAAAAATGTAAGCATGCTGTCCTGAAGATATAAGATAAAAAGGACTATTAACTTGCAGCTGACTATAAGAGTAACCCACTGTTTTCAGTCTCAAAGCCAATATCACTGTGTAGAAGTTAAGGGGTTCATAGCGTTCACTGAGAACAAACCCCTCCGATCTTAACCTTAAGAATGAAGACTGAACAGTTGCCATGCACCCTGGAAGCTTGAATTTTCAATTTGCAAGCAGAATACAAAAGTCATTTCAACTCTGCTTACGACAAATTGAATAACAGAGAATTTATTATGAAGACTTTTTAAACTGTTTCTCCTCTTTGGCATTTCTTCAGAGGTAAGTAAGTGAAAGTGAATTAAGTTTGACACCAGTAAACTAAGTAACACAGTGAGACTCTTCTTCAATAACCTTTTTTGAGAGAGGTCAAAGTCATCAAGTTTCCTACTTACTTGCTTTGGAAGTAGACTTTATACATATATAAATCCTTATGTACAAAAGTAAAATGCATGCAGTAATAAATCAAAACAAAGCAAAACAAGCAAAACCAACCATGGGCAATCCTCTTATCTTACTGCAACTCATGTCAGTACTGGCATGATTTGGGTGTTCAACTTTTTGACTTGCCTGTGCTGCACAGAATGAAGAGAAATTGTCTAGGGCCACATCTACAAGGCTTGCTCTGAAAGTAATGCCTCCTAGTTATTTCTGTGGAAAATACAACCAATACAAAGATCACAAAAACAGTATTTAATAGAGCAAACCTTCAGTTACGAAACAATATTTTTCAACCTAGTCGCTACCATTAGCTGTGCATTTTCACCAGCAACGAAAAAGAGCCTGCATACTGTGCTCATAACAATCTGCATCAGTGAAGATGACCCACTGTTGCTCTTGCCACCGCTGAAATGTGCTGACCAACACCTCACTGTGCTCACATACGCTGGTTGGTCTCCATAATGTTCAGCAAGTGCCAATGAATGTCCATGGATGCCACTGTGCTCCTGTGGAGGAATTCAGTGAAACCCATTTACTTCATACACACTTCCATGTCAGACACCATTCTGTCAGACTGCCCCTCTTCTGCCACCTGTTGCACAGCAACAACATGGAAGGGAATACTGGCGGACAGGTTCAACCTCTGCTGCCATACCACCACCATCTACCTCTGATGTCATGGGCAAATGTCAGGAAATAGGGGACATTACTTTCAAAGCAGCTCTCACAAAATATATAATATAGTTAATGTATGTAAGTAACAAAAAAACTTACATATTTTCTAATTAAGAAGTAAAAAGGAGAGCAACAAACCCATAAAACTAATGGGATATGTAACCTTGTTTTTGTGAAACTAGCACATCAGTCCGGTTCTGTGGCAATGATTGCAGTTCTTAATGAGCTCCCAAGGTCAGATTTTTGATAAAATTTTGCTCTTCCTGTACTTCATCCTTGAAAACAGTTGTTCACAAATGTACTTGCTGCCAAAAAGTGATGACACAAATAAGATGTGATTGTGAAGCAAGGGATATTTCTCTCTGGTAAGAGGGTGCTAATAGAGGTCTGGTAAGGAGGTAAAGGGATGTGATCAAATTTTTGAATCCAACTCTATGGATTCTATTTTAAAATTGCCAAGTATTGTACTTATTTTGTCTGAAAAATGGAGTTGCAAATAAACCAAATAACTGATGATTTTTTTGGGCAGTCTTGAAACCTGTTCTCAATTTCCTTTATAAAAGCAGAAAGCACAGCTGCATATTTTTTGCTGTTCACAGGATTGTGTTTAGCCAATGTATCAAAACCCAGAAACTTATTTGCTGTGTCTTGAATTAGCACTCCACTGCTCCCTGTGCCCTGGTTTCAGCCTAGAATAGGACACAGGTTCTGTTGTTGTGAGTGCCTGGAGCTGAGCTGCTGCCATGATGGTACAGGGCAGGAGGTAGCAGCAGTGTGAGTTGTGCTGGGTGCATGCGGCCCATGGGCCATGGGTTGGAGATGCCTGGCCTACATGTGTTTTGCCAGGATGGAATCAATACATATGAGTTTTCTATTTTTTTTCTATTTATTTCTTTTTTTCGAAAGGCAAATGGGATCCTGGGCTCCATCAGGAGAGGGGTGGTCAGCAGGGACAGGGAAGTGATTGTCCCTCTCTACTCGGCTCTTGTGAGGCCCCATCTGGAGTACTGTGTCCAGGTGTGGAGCCCTCAGTACAAGAAAGACATGGAGATTTTGGAAAGGGTCCAGAGGAGGGCGACTAAGATGATCAGGGGGCTGGAGCACCTCCCCTATGAGGACAGGCTGAGGGAGTTGGGCTTGTTCAGCCTGGAGAAGAGAAGGCTGCGGGGCGACCTCATTGCAGCCTATCAATACCTGAAGGGAACCTACACCCAGGAGGGGAGTAAACTCTTCATAAGGGCTGACAATTAGCAGGACTAGGGGAAATGGATCCAAGTTGAAGGAGGGAAGATTTAGGTTGGATGTTAGGGGGAAGTTCTTTACGAGGAGAGTGGTTAGGCCCTGGAACGGGCTGCCCAGGGAGGTTGTGGATGCCCCGTCCTTGGACGTGTTCAAGGCCAGGTTGGACGGGGTCCTGGGCAACCTGATCTAAATGTGTATGTTTGGTGGCCCTGCTAGGCAGGGGGGTTGGAACTACATGATCCTTGAGGTCCCTTCCAACCCGGGTGATTCTGTGATTCTGTGATTCTGTGATTCTATAAATTCCACTGGATAGAATTTCGTCTCACCTGTATAATACAAAATCTGTGAAGATACTGGTCGTTTTTCTGGGTTATGTCCAAACTTGTAGTGTTTTTGGAAATGGGATTATTAATTCTTTGTGTGTGCATCTACTGGAGAAAAGTGATTCTGTGAAACAAGTCGTATGCTGTGAAATTGGTGGTGCAGCTGATGGTAAAAACCCTTTTGGCTTTCCCAGTCTTTTCACATTTCTAACATTTTGCTGCTTTCAGAAAAGTTTGTGTTGTCTTATTAGCTAGACGTGTGCTGCAGCTGGATCGCTTGGTCTGAGAATGCCAGAGCAATGCCTGCTAAGGTCAGAGGTGTTATTGAGATTACAGTGTATGTGGTAAGAGCTGAGATCTGTAATAAGGTGAGCTCATTTCAGAAACTGCGCACTGTGTTCACTTGTATGTGAATGACTGGGTTCAGTGTTTGCAGTGTTTGACACTGATGAGCTGTGTAGATTGGTGAGGTACTGCATCAAGCTCATTGGTTATGGCCCAACTACAGGAGATGTTTGAAACGTAAAGGGTAAACACTGTAGGTAGCCTCACTGTAGGTTTTCCTCAGTTTCGTCGTGTAAATTCAGGTTATACGCTTTACCTCAAAATGTGTTTCTTAATATTATACAGAAAACATCCTTGCATGACTTTAGATTACCTAATGAGCACGCTCTGTGCTTCTTAAATAGGCTGACGGTTGCCCTGCGCAGTGAAGGTTTTGTTGGCAGCTTCAGCAGGGACAAGATTTCACCCACAGCCATTTTGTAGGAGTAGAAAATCCGACTTCCAAAAGGTCATCTTCACTTCTGCTTGACTTAAGTTGATGAATTGAGAGCTTTGGAAGTTTCAAAGGAAACAAACCTCATTTTGAAGGGTTTATCCATCCTAATTTACTTATCCCAAATTTTAAAGAAATATATAATGATTTTTTAAAAAAGAAATTGTGAAGCATCCTTCTGCTGGAAATGGCCACAAATTTACGTCTGTGGGGCTATTTTTTCATGCCACTGTTTTGTAAATTGTTAGACAACACCTTTAGATAGTATTCAAAGTGTTTTAAGGAAATTACAGTGTATGTCATATATAATGCAATTGTTACATTTCAGACCGACAGAAAATAATTTTCTCAAAAGCTGGAGTTCTTCTTTGGGTGAAACAAGCACAATTTTTTGCCTTGTAAAGCTATCGAGAAAACTTTCTAACCTGTTCTAGCTGGAGATATCCAAGTCTCTCTTCTTGCTGATTGAGCTGATTGACACTTGCACACCTTAGAGGATCTTTTGTTTGCTTGTTTAGCTGTCCTTAGACATACTGTCATTTGAAAGCAGTATAACTAGTAAAATATAACTCTAAATCAAGAACTGTGATTGAAACAATAGGCTTAGAGATTCTGCTGCCACGGAGGACTGTTTTATATTGCACCAAAATACTTTTTTCTTGTTTCTAAGAAAACTTCCTAGATTCAAACCAGATCTTCCAAAAGAGAGTGAAAAAGAAAGAAAATCTTTATGGAGTTAGCCCTGACCTATAAAAGCACCACTCTGCAGGAGTCACAAATGGCTTTTTGGCTAAGTTCAGCAGCTGAAAAGGCCGGTACTTGTTTTGTCTCCAACTCCAACAATAGCTGTGAAGAAGAATGTCTTCTTTAAAAGTTCTGGGGATCAAGCTGCATGTTCGGCTGCTAGAGTGTTGCCTCTTCTGATCCCAACCCCCCCCCCCCAAAAAAAAAGTATGCTAAATGGCCTAATCCTGCTTCCATTGAAACTGATATAACTTTGTCTCTTCTCAGAATTTTATGGTTGACTCTATTTTGGGGTTGCTTTTTGTGCTTTCAGGTTAAAAACAGGTTTCGTATTTTGCAGCACAATATAAAAATATCTAAATATCTAAGGGAAGGAGAAGATATTTCATTTCTGAAAAACTCATCTGGTTTGACAGTAAGCAGTAGGAAGATTTCTACAGGGTGATTTTTACATGGCTGCAGATGGCATGAGCTCTCCCATTCTTGTTTGCAAGCTTCTGTGCTGGGGCTGTTGGCAGCCCTCAGGCTCCAGCAGGCTCTCTAAAGCTGCTTTTCCAGGGAATAACTGAGTTTTCAATGAGTCTCCTGGTTTATTTCTTACAGTAGGAGTGCTTTCTGCCCAGCATCTTTCTGGTGTTCTGGTGCTATCCCACCTGGCAGTATGTGAGAGCTGGGCTCAGCTCCAGCATCAGCCAGCGAGGGTTCAAATATTGAACTCCGAAGATGCTCTGATCATCCAGACATTTGCACTTTTGGTGGCAGGGAATCCCCTGTTCCTCCTGATGAAATTGAGTAAGAAAGAGTTGTCAATGACTGCTTGTAATGCCAAAATGTACCTACACCTTAGTTCTCCCCAAAAGAATCAGCCAAGGGAGAGAGACAAGGGGGAGCAATTCCTCCAACCCAAAGGTGCCAAGCTTGCTTTTTGGATGCTCTCTGGAAACACGTGGTTCTCTTGGTTGATAGTAATGTTTTAGATTACCGCTGTGAGGTAGGATGAAATCTACTCCTGAATAGCTGACCTGATTTACAATGAAGAAGTGGTGATGCCACTGAAAAATACCAGTGGTATCTGCAGTAGTCCTGCAGCAGCTATGGAAGCAGAAAAATCAGCAAAATAAGTCAAATGGCAGAAATAGGCAGCAAAAATAAGTCAATTAAGCAGAAAAAGGCAAAATAAGTCTCATGGTTAACTGATGGGAAAGAAAAATGATCCCAGGTGTGAATTTCCAAATAGGTCTATCTCTGAACACAAATCCTTGAGTATGTAGAGCTGTAATAAAACCACAACGTGTATTGCAAAGGAATGGAGAGCAGACATCAAATTGACAAAATCTAATTGAACACAATTTTGAAGAGAATTATTACAAGCCAGCATTACCATTCTTACATTTCCCGCCCTGCTTTGTTAAACTTGTTCTCCTACAGTGAAGATACACTGGGTGTGGGTGCGCATCTCCGTGTGTTTGCCTGGGCTGTGAAAAGACCATACAACCTATTTCATGTGACACGAAGCAGGATAAAATTAGAATGAAGAAGGATGGGAAGAGGCACCATGTGGCTCTTGAGGGGCAGGGGGAGAAGCCGAGAAGCACGAGGCTGTAGCTCTGGCGGAGCTGCCCATGCCCATGGGCTGTGGCTGCATGCCCGCTGAGGGAGGGGAGCCTCACTGTGTTCCACCCACGTTCCTGGCTGGAGCAGGGAGCAGCGGGTTCCTTTCGGGGATAATGGAGCCTTTTAACTGCCGTGCCTCGCTTGATGTATGAAGGTAGATTCACAAGGAGTTCCCATAACATTTTGCTGGTGGTTTAATCATTACCGAGAGAAAAGGCTAAAGAATGCAGAGAACAGGACACTGCACTTGTTCTTTTTTTCGGGGGTGGTGTTTTCTTCTGTTTTTAAGAAATGCGTGTCTTTGATGAGATATTGCCACAGGCTAACGTTTTACATTTTATGTCGGCCACCTTTTGTCAGCGGCTCGTTATTGATGCCGTACTCTGTTTTAATTCACACTTCTCTGCTAATCAATTACAGCGTTTATCCATTAATCAGGTGTTCTGACAGGGTCAATAACTGCTTTTCGGTTTTGTGGGACGTTGCGTGTTACCAAGCAAGTAGCAACAGTCGGCAGACCAGCTCAGCACGGTGTTATTTCTGCAGGCCGGCGGGCATTCGGGGGAACAAACACATAGCACAGCTTCTGGCCATTGCTTCAGGTTTGGGATTCCATGTCACAGACCTCAGCTCTCTGCACGATTCACCCGCACCGGCCATAGCATGAATGTGTGTGCCCATGCGTGTGTGCCCATGTGCGTGCGTGAGGCTGCGCCTGCCCCCATCTGTGTGCCTGCGGACACAGGTCGGCACCTCACAGCCCAGATGTCTGCCTTGGGAAATGGGCCTGTTCAGCTGGGAGGCTTGCAGCTCGTAAAGCCACGCAGGAATTAAAGTCTTTTTTTCATTTTAACAAGTGGTGTAGATAACAGAGGGGGCAACATTTAATTGAACAGTTACAGTTTTGGTAGTTAAGTTACCATCTATAATGATGGTAACAGGTTTCAATTATCTTTTTTATGACAGATGTACCAACATTTAATTGTTTCTCGTCAAGTGTGGAAAGAAAAGACACTTCTGTAGATTTTTCAATTCTTCTACATGTCACTTAGCTGTCTGCACCATTGTTTGAGCTCCTTTCTCTCATCCTCTTTGCAGCAATGAGTTGTGTCATTCCCTCATGATCAGCACTTTTGTTGTCTTTGTTTTTTGCTGTACCTCAGAAGTCCATCTTTTCTTTCATCTCCTTCCCATTCATGCATGAGGGAACAGTTGTGCTCTGTTGTGGGGATGTTCCGCTGGATTTCAAACAGTAGGGTTTCTTTTTATTCTCTTCTAAGTAGTACAATGGGGCTGAATGTCTGTTGCAGAATGCACACACTAATATGCCAGGTTATTTGGTTTCTAAGAAGTCAATAAAAATGCTACATTTAGGTTCAGTACTTGGCTTGCTTTTTTTTTTTTTTTGCTGTTTGCTTTTCAGTCTTCAGTTATAAATCTGTTTGTTTGTTTCTGGTTATAAAATATAATCCTCTATATTAAATCCAAGCGTGGAATCAACAAACACTTAGGAAAAAGCGTTACTGGCGGTGGGGTATTTTCACACTAGCAGATTTGGCAGACCGCTTCTTCCCTGATAAGGAAGGGAAAACTGCCGCCAAATCTAATTAATGGGGTCTGTAACAGAGAAGGGGAGAGGGAGCAGGGAGGGGGAGATGCGATCATGAGTTGGTCTTGGCAAAACTTTCCTGTTTCTTGGAGACTCAGCAAGTCTTTGCATTTAAAAGAAGGTGGCTTTAGTAGATTGGATTTTTAAGGGTTGGGTTTTTTTGCCTGTGCTTGTACTTAGTTTATAAACATTCAAAAGCCGCTTCACCAGCAAAAAGCTAAAGACACAAAAAGCTTGAGATACCTTCAGATACTTTGTTCTCATATTCAGGAACAATCTTCAAAATCCTTCTTAATGAGGTCATAAAAGAAAAAAAATCGAACAAGTGGTACTTGTGTACCTCTCTAGGATGTGTCATTGGGGTCACTTGCCACTAGGTTATCCTATTTAAAAAGGGATTGGGATAGTTCAATCAAGCATTGCATTAAGAGAGAGACTTTGATTAATTCCTTCTCTTCTCTATTGTGCTATAGATAATTTCAGTAAATTTGTGATACTTTCTTCTTAGTCGGTGTTGAGGCTTAACGTTCTTGATGCGTCATGCTGAGTATTAGCATTTATTGGGCCTATTTGGCTCTAGTAAAGAGGAGTGTAGGCTGCAGACAGCCCTCTAATCTTTGACAAGTGAGGCCATTCTTTCAGCATTACCGTTATCTCAGGTCATAGAGAGAAAGTGTTCTCTTACAGGTTTGCTGCAGGAACAAATATTGCGTGTAAAGGAAGGGGAAGAATAAAAAGTAAGTAGGCTGATGATTTATTGCAGATTTGTTTTTGGAAAGTAGAGTCGGCTTTTATGCAGAAAATCACTGTTGTGAGTAGCTCGTTCCTTTTGTGGCACAATGAGATGGAGGTTAAGAAATGCAAAGCTGAGCTGCTTTACCGACGTACGCTGAAACACAGCGGAACTGCAACTTAGAGGCCAGCTGCGATTTTGTTATCTTTGTACTGTGTGAGGCCTAACTTTTATTTAAAATGCTGATTGGTTGTTGAGAGAAATTTCCTTCTTCAATTCTCTTAAACAAACAAACAAACAAACAAACTTGTCCTGACATTGACAAAATTGACTTAATGTCCTATTTATCAACTATCTGTGCACATTTGTTCCCTTTAAACTCAGGTCTTTAGAATTTGCATGATATGTCACTTACTCATTGTAAAACTTTCTATCTCCACGTTGCTTGGTGTAATCTCCTTTCTCTCTCCCGGCTCATTTTGAAAACGTGTGCACCAGTCGCTCCGGAGACTCCAGGCCCTGTTGGGTGTACACATATTTAGGCTCTCTTTAAGAAGTGGATTTTTGACCTGATAGACCGTAACGGCTCCCAGGGAGCCACTATGGTCATTGTGTAAATCCTTCTTAGTTTTTGGTTTACTCACTTGATATACCGTAACGGCTCTTAGGGCCGTTATGGTCTATTGTAGTAATCCAGCTGCTGCACATGCGCATGAAGCTTTTGTGCCCAAAAACCCCAGGGAAGTTCTGTGGGGAGCGGGTTGGCATGGATGAGGTGCTGCCTTCCTAGCGGGGCCAAGGGGCTGAAAGGACAGCTTTACGCCCTTCCCTCTGGCGCAGCCAAAAAACCATAGGGTGCACCAAGGCCAGCAGCCTGCCAGCTGGGGTGTGGCAAGAGAAACAGTCCTACTGCCGGGCCTGGGTGCTCAAAATACCATTGGCTTTAAATTGAACGTCCCTGAGTATGAAGGAGCCAGCTTGTGTCTGTGCAATTTTTTTTAACGTGTGTCCGAGCTGCGTGTCAGGCTTCTGCCCAGTGGGGTTTTTGACAACTGAGTTATTGACCCTTGAAAACAGGGAGTTGTAACTGAAAGGCTGATACAGTCGTAACTATAGCAACCCTGTCAGTGTTCCTGTAATTACTAACTTTTTTTTTTTTTTAATACAAAAATTAAGAAGCTGTTTCCGTTCTTAAAGAAACCCTCGTTGCAAACGGATGGTGCCACCGCAGAGATACGCTACGCTGAAACAACACATGCCTGTAGCTAACACAAAGTACAGGCAAAGCAGGGGAAAAAGCTAAGCATTGCTCGCCAGTAGGGCTGGAGTTGCTTGGCAGCTTCAGCCACTGCTTTGTGCAGAGGTGGGTGATGGCTCCGTTTCCTTCCCTCACATCGGGAGAGAAATGCCCGTGCTGGTAGCAGAGGCACGGGCATTTCTTGCAGTCAGTGCCTGCATCTGGGGATCAGCGAAGATGGCAGCTCCTGGGATGTGCTTGCACACTGCTTTGCAGTGCCACCATGCCACAGGAGCGGCCAACCTGCCCTGAGCCACTCGTAGGGGACAATCCTCATTGCAGGCACCTGCACATCCACATCTGGTGGCTGCATTCCTTGTTGTTGGTCTGAGGTTTGCTTGCGTTTTCTCATCCACCTTCCAACAGGCGCAATAAATGGCCGGTGGGTATAAAATGGGTGCACCTTGGTATTTAATGTGAGTGCAGCAAGTGTTTGCTGCTGCCACAAATGGCGGCCGGCCCTCCATTTTCTTGTTCCTTGGAATCCAAACTATTGACAGTACTGTATTTAATGGAGTTCCTTAATTGCTTCTGTTAAACAATCAGTTGCTAAGCTTTCCTTAGCCAGGTTTTCAGATAATGGCTTTTGTTTTTGCTTAGCCATCTGTCCCTGTATTAATTGTCCTTTCCCCCTAGCATCTACCCATAATTTTGGCAAACTGGTTCCTGAGGACAATCTAAATTCCTTGTGCCTCGTTTTCTGTTGTTGGACACCGTTACCTTTAGCGTTTCACACATTTAATGGATGTAGTTCTGGATACTGAAGGCAGTTCAGTCACTTGCACTGCATCGCAGGGAGCTGAAGTTACTCTATTTCTATGCAATGCTAAATGCTGGCAAAACAATCAGAGGCCTCAGTTGAAATGATGGCTTGTTTGAAGGAGATCAGCATGCATGGCAAGTAAAAATGTTTTTCTGCTTTCTCTGCTGAGTGAGGTGACAGCTCGCAGCTAGAGGGCTTCAGAAGAACTTCCTCTGGGCTCAGCACTGAAGTTCCCGTTTTGTTTCCACCCTGCATACTGAACCACCATTTGTTCTGCCTGGTTTGCACAGCTTTGTCCCTAATCTTTGACTGCAAAGCTGCTGAGCCAGGCCCTGGTGCAGAAGGGTGCTCAACCGGGTGATATCTCTGGGGTGCTCAGCCCATTCCCATTGTGCTCAACTACTTGGCTGAACCAGGACTGTTCTGGTTCCTTTTTCCTCCATCCTCCTCCCCTCTGCCCTCCTTTCTTGCTTCCCCCTTCCACTGCTTCATTCTCCAAGACTTCTGCCAGGCTGCCCATCTTTTCCTTAAGTGATGCAGCTGGTTGCCCTGAGTTAAAACATTTCCTCTTGTCTCTGGAGCTGTGTTAAGAAATTCCTCAGGCCCTGCTTTTCACTGATGCTCACTATAATCTCCACGGACTTGTCACACACCTTTAAGGTATCTTTCGACCTTGGTTCCTTCTGGCTCCCTCGGTGCACCCCTACCCTGGTTCCTTTCCTGCATCACTGACTGATGGTTTGGTATCTGCATTTCAGTCACACATCTCACTCTACTGTGCTCCTCCAGAGTTCCCTCAGGCCTTCTACCTGGTGGCTCAACTGGGGCCACAGCCTGTCACCATCTGCCTCCCTGCTTGCACAAAACCCATCCTTCCTGTTGGGGTTCTTGACAGATATCCTACATATCTGTCACTCATCTCCTTTCCATCTGAACCAGAGTCTGGATCCACAGCCACCTCTTCTGCTTTGCCTTGCCTCTAGAGCCATGGCTGTGTGTGGATGGCTTCAGTCTGTGTGTCTATACTGCCCAGTTTTCCTCACCTCATCCTTCTACCAAACCTAGGTTTCTTGCAGCCTTTTATTCTCTTTTTAGAGAATAAAGCACATAGGTGCTTTTTTGTTTTCTTCTTTACTGGTCTTCAAATATAAACAGTCTTAAAAAGTCCTTCATCATTCCTGTATTCACAGCCACCCTTATACTCCTAGTTCTGGGTTAAATACTGACGTGTAAGTTGCTTGCTTGAAAGCAACTAACTAACTAATGAAAGTATGTTTTGAATCAAGGCATAGCAGTGTCAAGAGCCCACATTTGTCTCTCCAGACTCCTATATCTTCACTTTTTATAACTCAGTTCATCCAGGGCAAGAACTTGTCTTCAGTTTGCGTTTCTGGTTGTTTTTTTTCCTAATAGACCACATTTCTTAGAGAGACTAGAAAATAATAAAGCAGAATATTTTAAGACTGGCATGTTGATTCCATAAAATTTACCAACTGGTTATGATTTTTCAAACTAATACAAAAATAAATTCTTAAAGCACCTACTAGTATTTATTAGATCCTTTTTGTGGATAAAAACCTAGCAGCATCCCTTGCATGGTGAAGTTAGCTAATATGACTCTTATCATGGTGGAAAAACAGTTTACATTATAACTGCTTGGGACAGGAACAAAGGCAACATATATTTAAAAGACCAAAAGACATAACTGCATTTGTTGAAAGGAAAAGCAGTGTTTAAGGCCAGATTGCACCAGATTTTTTTCTTTGAGTGTGCTGTGTGCTGAGACTTATCTTTTAGAGCATGCAAAATGTTTAGCAACTAAACTCTTCTTCTGAAGATGTAATGGTTGTAGAATGCAGCAAAGGAAATTATTTATATACACTTGTGGTAGTGGTGGTAATTACCTTTCAACTTTACCCTAAGCACATATCCATTCAGTGCTCTGTCCTGTGTAAAGGGGGATGCCAGCACTGTGGGGAGGAGGACAGCTTGCCAGCAGGACTTCCCAAGCATCAAGCAGGATCTTAGACAGAAAAAATCCACCATTCCTTTGGCCTGAGCATCATCGTCTGGCTATGTTATCGAAAAAATTATCTTCTCAACTATTAATGTATAGTGGCATACTGTTGATCAAACAGCCCCTAAATTCCTTCCTTGCCCTACAAAACAATCAGAGCAGGGACAAGGGAGGATATGAGGTCATCATCTTCCTTGTTTAATGGCTAAAAATGCTAAGCTCTAGGAGACAGAAATGAAGGAGTGTCTCTTGTGCGAAATGCCTGGTTGCTTGCTTTGTTCTGACGGGGATTTGGTGAAGACAGAATGCAGTAACATTAAGGGCAGAGCTGCTTTGGCTTCTTGAGATGCATCTTCAGCATTCAGCAGCTATAAACCTGTGGGGTCATACCTGTTCTTGCAAGGTACGTAGGATGCCTGCAGTATGCGATGCTAAGAGCAGCAGCACTGTGAAGGAAAGCCATTGGCACTGGAACTGGTGGTGGGACAGCCTCCCACCTAGAGTTCCTGCAGCACTGGGGGACTGAATAATTCCTCGTAGAATTCCCAGTTTAATAACATTGCTGGAGATGTGGGAAAAGGCAGTTTTTTCCAGCAAAGCATTTGAGACTAAAAACTGTGGGAAAGAGCACTTTTATTATATATGGATTTTTGGAAGAGGAATCATTTTTGCCACTTTCCACTTATACATGCTATTGTTGTATTATGCCATATTGGATGGTTTTATATGCATGCACGGATACATGTATCTACACTTACATAAGCATGAATAAATAAATTGTAAATGTAGATACATGTGCAAATAAATAAATACATAAATATAAGCACGCATGCAAATAAGTGAATGCCTACTTCTGACTGTCATAGTTACAAGCTAACAAATAACTTTATCTTTTAGACAGGATATCCTACTGCCTTTCCCAGGTCTCAGATTTTCAGTAATTCAGTTTCTAGATTTATTGTTAATTACACATTGTTGCTGTTTTTTAAGACTCTTAAGTAGTAGCTTTTTTTGATTGCATCCAGAGTAAATGAGATTATTTTGCATTTTCTTCCATATCAAATTCCCCAAAAAAAGAGGAAATTCTTTGCTTTCTAGAACTATTCTGGAGAAAAGAGTGGCTATGCCATGTTGGTTTTTTTTTTTCTTTTTTTTTTCAATGCATCAGATGCTAATCTCTAACCACAAATCTTGCTGTCACTGAGACATTAGCTCGACTAAAATGTTATTCAGGGAGATAAATGTTGAAAGTCCCTGACATTCCTCCGATCAGCGAGGAAACAGATGATGATGAGCAAGGGGTGACGTGAAACTAAAACTGGTGTCTGAAACCATCCAATAACGTATTATACAATCTCAGATCTGGGAGTCATACTTTGCAAGAACATTTCAATTTGATCCATAGCACTCTTCAGTACTTGTATGACTGTTTTCTGCCTCTTTTGCAGTCCTTTGTTTCTTACTGTTAGTACAGATAGCTGATCTGCTCTGTAGAATTAAAATGTATCTCAAGAAAATTTTACTTTTTTTTCTGTACTGAAACGTATCTCAGGTGATTCCCAGTTAAAAAAATAAAAATAAAAATAAAAATAGAGGTTTGATTTAAGAATGGAATACTATGGCAGATTTGAGAATGGAATACTTTTTTCCCTGTTTTTCTAGTACAGGATAGAAGGCATACATTAACTAATTATCTAATTTCTGTAAGTCTGAGCCCATATTTCTGACAGAGGTCATTAAAAAAGACCTTTAGCGGAAGAAGAACGTGATGTCTCTACATGTTTTCACAGGGAATTTTTTCCACAAAGTTATTTACCAGAGAGTTTGTATGTTGTCTGTATGTTGCTTAGTTTTTATACGGATGTTCAGTGGTATAATGTTTACTTACAGAAGCACAGCTGCTCATTTAAAATGCCATAAAAACAGTTAAATGGAAGTAGACCTAATCCTTTTTCTCTGTACTGGTTTTATTTACATGTAATCCAGGACTGTTGCTTATATACTGTATATGAACGTTAGAAACCAAAAGCATTTTTCTTTGTTTGTGCAATGGAGGCAATACGTTTTTCTAATCTCACAGTAAGTACTGCATCAAGACTTTGGGGAGCCATGGATCAAGGCCATTGGGGAAGAGAGCAGCTTTGACTGCCAGTGTTGCCTGAGTTTCGGCTGGCTTTTTGCGTTCTCACTGGCCATGGTCAATAGAGGCTGTAGCAACTGCAGCCACACAAGCCATCTCACCTGTGAAATACAGATAAGAAGCCCCCACAGAGCCTGTAATGCGAGGCCTTGCCCTCGTGCCTCCACAGAGCCAGGCTCACCAGGTGCTTCCAGTGCCCAAGAGGGGCTTCTTGCTGCCCATTGAACTTCTTTTTTGTTTTGTGAAAATAAATGCACAATGTTTTGCAGAGGTTTTCAACCCGTCTCTCTTCCGTTCTTGATGATGATTTGTTGAACTCTGGCCGCGGCCAGTGGCCGACTGACCATCAAATGGGATGGGGCTTACCGTGTGGAGGATCTGCAGAGGGGCTGGGGTCATGCTTTTATGACCACTTTAAGTCTCCCAAGATGTGGCGAAGCTGATGTGAAGAGTTCTGTGAGAATGTTTAGAGATAACTAAGTGATAAAAGTAGCTCCTTCTCATCCAAGTGGGCTCATCTCCTTGGAGCCTTCAGTGACCTGTCTGGATGGGGAGAAAGGTTATGACTGCGTTCCCCCTTGAAGGGTGAAACTGGGGCTCTGGCCACCCCCACATACACTCCCTTTTTGGGGCAGGACCTAACTGATCCCTGGGTCAGTTAGGGCAAGGGAGTTTCGCCCCTTTTCAAGTGGCACTGGTGTGTTCTGTGCAAAGTTTATTCCTCATGCTGAAGATTTTGGTGACTGGAGGGGTCTGGGCCTGAAGAAGAGGATAGGCACTAAATATAACATTTCCAGTTTCCTGACTTTACCAAGGAGATGATTTTGGAGGGATGTGTCTGTGTTAGGGGTTGGTGTGCCTGTTTCCATATGAAAAAACATCCTTCAACTGACTGAGGGGGTGGTCAAATGGAATTGATAGTGCCAACTATTTTATCCTTAATTTCACAGTATTTGCCATTTCCTTCAAGTCCAACATCCTAAAATCTCTCTCTCTCTATTTTCTATTTTTTTTTTCTTTTTTCCTTTTTTTTTTTTTTTTCTCTTTTAAAGAAAACATCTGGCTTCAATTGTAAGGGAAAGTCTGAAAATACAAACAAGAACTACAAGAACTAACAAATAATACTTCACAGTGCATTTTCAGGTGTTGAATTTTTTAATGCAGTCTCACAATGCGATGTCACATTCTTAATGATTTTTTTAATTATTGATATTGTTAACAGATAAAAAATGAATGGCTTTTTTGAGAGGTATGTAGAATAATGGGAAGATATGGAATAAATAAAGAAATGGAAGAAAATGTAGGTGTTCGTGTTTTCACTGTAATTGTTCAAAAGCAGTAATAATTTTAATTCTTGCATAGCAAAAGAAAATAAAAAAGCAGAAGAACAAGTAAAGACATTGGGCAATAAAGCTTTGCCAGGTGCTTACTTACAGGAAATTTTTGCAGTCTCCATAACATTGCTTAGTCTCACCTCTCCTACTAATTTTGTGTGTTTTAACTGTAGATAATTGAACAGGGACATAGTTTAAGGCATGAAAATGTAGAAGTCAGAATTTGGGGGCCATCTCTGCTGTCTTTTTAAATTAATAAAATGAGATCTGCCCTAAAGTAGTAGGGCTGGGCATATTATTGCTACTACCAGAACTGTCATAGAAAGGTTCCCACATTTTGTTTAAATTAAATATAGATAGAGGCATAGAAAATTCATTTGATCTTTTATAATGTTTTCATGGTTAATAAGATTTACATATGACATTTTTGTATGATTAAAAGTACTGGAATTTCATTGCAGTAGACGTTAACTCCTGTGATTGAAGTTAAGTGATTTTTTTTTTTTTTATAGCTAATCAAGAGTTTAACAACCTCTGGGGCATTTTAAGAAAACGTTATACTGTACTTAACGAACATTATAGTACAAATAAGAGTGATATTTCTGTAATTAAAACAGTCTGGATATTGCTTAATGAATGTTTTTCTTATCTTAATGTATAGGCCATAAGGATTCATGTAGTTGCCTTTATTAACTTGTGGAGTTAGTTAAAAAGCTGGTTAAAACAGTAAGTCCATATCGGGTCAATATAAAATGCTTATGTAGGGATTTCATTGCTCTTATAAATCTGACTAGTTAAAAAATAAACACAGCTGCTTGTTTGTGCCATCCTGAGCTGTACTGCAGCAAGGAATTTCTGCCTGAAGACATTTCTGAAGTAAGTATTGCCCCGAACTCTGAGCAATTTGGGAGCTTTCTTTATCATCTCTTTAGGAAATATTTTAGAATTTGCTCCACACTGAAATCCAACACAGAAAGTAATTGTTTTTCAATTATTACGGCCGCATTTGCTGGGGAACTAACGGCAGCGTGTGTTTGTTCTTTCTCCTATCATATGACATCAGCTTTGATGTAATTATTTTTCTGAATGTAATTACTATGTATTTTGGTTTCTTCAGCAATTTCATATTCGCTAATTGCTGGCTGAATTTTTCCTCACCGCTCAGCTGTTTGGCACAGAAACAAAGCAGAACTGATGCAAAATGAGGCTTCAATCTGAAATGCTCGATGAAACATAGATCGTATTTTTCCTTTTCATCAGATTCTGAAAATAACACGCAGTTTATTTCCCAGTTGAGAACGACTGCCTTTATGTTGTTAAAAAGATGTTCACCAGCTGGATTGCATCTGCAAGCCTCCAAGTCTCGATTTTGCACCCGTCTGTGTCCCAGAAACATAAAACAGGAGGTTGACCTATGAATAGCCTACAAACACATATAGAAGAGTTTCAGCACCCCAAATGAATCCTCAGTCCTGCGGGCGCTTCAGCACACGGGCAATTGTAAGTGCTTGACGAGTCCTCTTGATTTCTCTGGGCAGAGCACATGCTTGAGCAGCTTTACAGGAGCAATCCCAACGTGCAGAGAAGATTGCGGTATGGTTTTGTTTCTCCTGAGTAGTAAAAGTGTCTGCGCTTTATTTAGTGGCGCAATTTGCATACACTTCTAAGTGCGTGCACAGGAACCGCTGAGCTGTTGGTGCACGGCAAGTGTAGTATGCCGTAAATTGTAAATCGACATGAAATGCAGCCTAGTTGATGAAAAGTCCTCAGAAGTATGAAGGAGACCTCATTTTGTGAAATCGCCTCACCGCAACACAAACTGGAGAGAACAGAACTGGTGATAAAACATCCGAAATCCTGAAAGAGGCAAAGCATGGGGCAAATGTCTTCCTTCTGACAACTTCCCTGGTATATTGATACCGACTCTTCTTTGCCCAGCTGCTTCATTTAAATATTACCAGGTGTAATTTTATTGTAATTGCAACTTGAATTGGAGCTGTTTTCAGGGCCAGCCCAGTTTGCTGCTATCTCTCGCTGTGCATCGGTGCATTTCTGACCCCGCAGCTCTGGTGCAGGCAGCTGCTCTGGCCAACAGCACCGCGGTGCTTCATCGGGGCTGATTTCACCAAGTGCTTGCTTCTTATTTTACGTGGAATTCGTTAGCAGTCCTTGGCTGTGGCTGTTTGGGCCTGGGATGGTAATGACAGTAATTAGCACCCATTTCCGAATCCCAATCTTGGTGTCGGCCCCAGAGCGCTTGGCACACATGCAGGCAGCAGGCCAGCGGCTGTGCCTGTGCAAGGAAGAGAGGGGAGTGGTGAAGAAAAGAGATGAAAAACAGAGGGAAAAAGCTCTGTCCAAATGCTGTTACCCATTTTTGTATGTGTGTTTGCATAGGGTTGTGGTTGGGTGCGTTTTGAAGCAGCAAGGGCAGTGTCCCCAGGCAAGGCAGGGAGAAGAATGTGAATTGTTCCCTGCCAAGATAGGGGTGTTTGGGTGTGACTGCCCACAGGGAGCATCTCCTCAAAACCCTGCTTTTCCACAGAGGCCACTTCTCTGATTCTACAAAAGCATTGATCTGTGCTTGTTTTGTATTCACTTCCTAAGGCAAAAAATTGTACTGGGTTCTCACCAGCAGCTCGTGGGTACTGTGTGCCCCATCCTCCTCCCAAACTTGAGGATGCTCAGCTTCAGAAGCCCTGTTTGTCCCTTGGTGTCACACAGACCTGAGCACACTTTGGTTTGTACACAAGCGCGATAAACCAAAACAAATCATAAATCAGTGCCATATACCCAAAGCAATCTCTTTTACATTGCCACACATGTCTTCTAATGGCTGATCTCACACGCAGCCCTTTCTGAGTCTTCTGATGATGTACTGCTCAATCTTTGTCCTTATAGCGGGACGTTTTTGTGATTTAAAAAGGGTTGTCATTTCGTTGCAATTCTGTAAGAAATGTGTCATGCAAGAGCTTCCGTCTGGACGTTGTATGGCTAAACAAAATTCCCAAAAATCTCTGTGCGGTGTTGTGGATTAAAAATGCAAAGAACAGATAACATTCATTAGATAATTGAGATCACCTGAAATTTATCTATAGAAATTGAAACTTCAAAACACGAGCGATGCAGCAGTGCCCTGTTGGTGTGACATGTTGCAGAGAGGTATCCACACGGAATGAGGGGAGAGGCCCGTCCACCACATGTCACGTATGTTACAGCTCCCCCAGACAGGACACCAGTTAACCTTGGAAGCACACACACATTGCCATGTATGCACACAGGCTTTCCTGTGTGAGCAGCCCGTCGCTGTTAGTGGCAGGCAGCCCTGTCACCATGACCCGTTCTTTAAATCTTTTTTATATTCCCCTATTAACCCAAGAAGCATCACTCCGTCATCTTCCTCAAAAACAGTATTTTTGCTGCCTGAAAAATTCAAGGCATCAGTAATGGGAGCAGCCCTCAGTCCTCTTCCTGCCTCCAGCCTTCTTTGACTGTTCTGAGCGGAGAAGAGAAACCCCACCTTCAGTCACAGCAATTCAGGGCATGGTGGGGCTCCGAGTGAACCAAAACAGCAGGGTCAAATGTGGTTGAAAGAACACGCAGGGGTAAATAAAAGGTCATTTTTTTTTTTTTTTTTTTTTTAATTTAGTGCTGGTGGGAGGAGAAAGTTTGGTTAACTATTTAACCTGCGATAGCCTTTCATCATTTTATGGCTTAGGGGTCTGTGGTTTCATGCCATTGTCAGTGAATTATTGGTTTGTGCTCGATCCGTGCCACGGCCAGGCTCTGGTTTTCAGTGACACGACTCACATAGGTTCACTGGAGATAGGAAAAAAACTACAAATAGCAGCTGGCAGCGCACATTTTCCCTAAAGTGACTCGCCAGCAACTTTTGCTGTGGTACTCTGTTTCCATCTGAACATTGAACTGCTTTCTTCTCCGCATTTCTCCGCACCACCATTTCTTTTCCCAGTGGAGCTCTCCATCCCCAGGTCATTTCCCACTGGGTTTGGGGTACGAGGCTCCGGTGCTCAGCCCACCTTGGCCAGCACTGCCATGGGGTGCCAGCCCCCCGACAACCCGTTACCCAGTTTCTCTGCTCCCCATGCTGCTCCCCCCATTCTGCCCCATCTGGAGCCTGCAGTTTGTCATTCCCAGGTCCTCAGCCAAATTGCAGGATCCCTCGTGGCTCTGCACGAGCTCTCGGGATAATTCTTTTGCCTTCCCAAGAGCCGAGAGAGGGGGTCCCGCTCCCATCTTGGCTCCTGCCTTCTTACACCTGTACGGCTCCATCAGCGTCAGGAGCATTAATCGTAGCGCTGGGCTGCTGGGAGATCACACAAGCCTTACTGGAGACTCGAACGGCAGGCAATGGCTCTTTCGGGATTCCTCGACTTCTCAGCAGAGCTGCTTTTCGAAAGTCCCAAACCACGGGAGAAAGCCGAGTTTGGAGTTTGAAGGCTTTCTAAATTTTCTTCCTTTTTTATTTTTTTTTTTCTTTCGGTGCGTCGGTCTCAGTGGGATCAGAACAAAAGAGCAAATCAGAACGTAAAGCGTGGCGTTTGATGTGTTGATCAGCCGCAGTTTTGATGTTAGCATAATTGGATCACCGTTAGCGGCGGTTGTGAGGCGAGGTGTCTGCATGCAGCCGTGCCTTTCTCGGCAGCAGACATCCCACGCCTTCCCTTTCCCCGCTGCCCCCAGCAGCAGAGCGCAGCGCCCGCATCCCGCACTTTGCCGGCGGAGCCCCGCGCTGTACCCGCACGGCGCTGCCCTGAGAGCCTCTTGTTTTCCGCCCGAGAAAGCGGTGCCCTTTTTTTTTTTTCCCCGTGTTAACTTCTCAACAATCACGGGAAATTTGTTCCATTGTTTTGTTTTGTTTTTCTCTTTCTTTTCTTTTTTTTTTTCCCCTTTTTTCCCCCTTTTCTCTTTCCTCCCTTTTCTCTCTTCTTGATATTTTTATTTCCCTTTTATATGGAGACTTGTAGATTTTGTCACTTCAAACGTCCGCTGGTCCTCCTCTTTTCTTCTGCTTTACAATACGCACTAGGAGATTTTTTTTTTTTTTTTTTTTTTTTTTTGCATATTCCTCCCCTTTCTCAGTGAGATATTGTCGCTGACCAAATTTAAAACACTACAGTATTTAGGATCCCCGCGGTGCCATTTGAAGTATTTGGACCTGGAAAATGCCCCAAGCAATAACTACCTGAATTGCTTTTAATTACACAATATAGCTGCATCATTTTACTTCAGATTCTTTTTGATTGATGCTGTAAGGCAATTGTAACCATGGATGATGGGATTAAGTGCCTCTTGAAGTGACTTTAGCTTCTTGTGGGAACAAAGGGAAAGAAGAGAACACTTAGTCCCTTTTGGAGCGAACAGCCTTTTTTCACTTGCTGTATAAAGAAATACAATTAACAAACATTATCCCCAGAGGTGAATTGAAATGTACGTGCAGACAATAACTGCTCTTGACTGCAATTAGACATATATGATCCGAGGAATTTTGGCCATTCATTAGTGCTAATTGTTTGAGAAACAAGCCCACAGAACAAATGATTAAAATGTTAGTGCCATAACCGGGATTATTAGCATGTGTGATAAAATGCATGCGCTGCAGCTGTACCAATAAAACTCTCGGGAAAGTCGCTTTGATTTGACGAACGCTCGGCTTGGCTGTGAGCTGCTCGTATTTGCACAAGGCCTGCTGATGTTTATAACAAACAACTTCTCGCTTCTTTTCTTAATTAGAAAGAATTACCATGCAAATTGGGGCGCTTTGTAATTTCGCGCAACTCGCCTTTGTCTTTGGTGGATCGTTTGTGCGTGTTGGGGAGCTGCTCCCTTGCAAATCAGACATAGTCAAACCGCCGCGTTTAATTTGTGTGGTGGTGTGTTTTTTCACACATCAAACAATTAGCTGGAGGAGACTTCGCTATGTAAGCTGCGCTGCATTCAGGATCACTACTTATGATCTTTAGAAACTTGTTGCCTGCACCGTGCTGTAGGAGTGGAGATCTGGCCTACCAAGCCATGGGTATTTTCCCATCTGTTGGGCATGTGATGCTGTAGAGTCTCTTCTAGGATGATTGGGTCTGGCCAATAAACACGGAGCGGAGATGCAGGCTGAAGTGCTGATCTTGAGAACAACTTGTGGAAGTGCTTTACTTTCTGTGCTGCAATTTGTTGGCTCCAGTGAGAAGGCACAGGTGTGTACCATTCAGTATATGTGTGAGCACGAGCAGTGCTGGAATATGACGATGCAGTGTGCCTCAGGGGCATCGCTGTGCTTGTCAGTAATTTCGCTGGTTGCCGTCCCGCTGTATGGCTGCCATCGCAAAGTGCAGCTCTTAGTAATCCAAGTGCTTTTGTTTGCTCCTTCCTGAGGATGTGCTATTTGCTCAGTTCAGTTAAACTCTCAGAGGATCAAGAGTAAGTTTAATTTGCTGGCTACTTTTCCATATTTGATGTAGACTTCAGTAGAATGTTGTTTGCAGAAGCAATGTGCCTTGATCACCAAGACCCACAAGCATTCAACATACGCCTGGATGCTATGGATGGAAAAATGCTGCAGTAAAACTATGCACTGAGCATTACCCAGTAGCCTAGTCCTCGTTTTAACTTAGAGTGCTTAATGAAAGAAACATTGTCTTAGCATATTCACCTGGCTTGTGTCAGTGTATTTAGTTTTAAACACAGTCAAGCTTAGTTTGAATCATCAAAATATTTGTAGTCAGCAGACGCGTAAGATTTTCTTCCTCTTTACAGCATGGGGTTATAACAAATTGCATCTCCCCTTTAAAAAAGCAACCACACTGGGGATGTTCTCACTCCATCAGAATCACAGAAGATGGTGATCAAGATAGCATTTGTTGCTGGAATAGCTGAACTATTAGTATGCATGCCACTGTCAGACTTACAATGTTCTATAGGCAAGTGGATTTTGTTGTGGAGTTGTTCTTCCTGGGCAATTAGTTCTATTGCAGAACATAAAATTTGGCTATGCAACACAAATGTGCAGTGAGAATGGGGTTTTTTAAAGAATATTTGGCAAAATAATAGTGTCTGAAAACGTACCTCAGTATCCTTGATAAAAAGGATTTTATTTTGCACTCACATTTCTAGAGCTCTTTGTTTTGGGAAGAGAAGGTGTTGTGTTGGTCAGCCAACAGCAGTTCCTTCCATACACTCCAGTTTCAGAAAACGTCCTGAAAAAGCTACTTCATGTTTCATAAGACTATTAATTTGACAAACTGTCAATATATGTTTCCAATATTTTGTGTCCTAAGAAGCTTGCTTTTTGAGCCCCTGGGGCTGCAAGTTGATTAACTGAGGAGAGCCCAACATTTTCTAACATTGAGCCCAATAGGTTCGCGGATTAAATATGCTGCTTCTTGAAGGGGAGCCACGTTGCTGCCCCATCTAGAGGGGTGTTCACAGACGTGAGTGGGGATATGTAGCTAAGGCTGCTCTACTGGCAGTGAGTGTTTCCTCATGCCATTGTGTGATAGGAGATATGTCTTCTCCTGGTGTGCTCTGAAATGATGGTTTTAGCCACTCCTACCAGAGTAGGGTGGGTTGGAAGGCTGGTGGGAAGCAATGCCTTTGGGCACTACGGAGTTGAAGCCATCAGAGACAAAAAATAGAAATGAATCACTTCTATCTTCTCATACATGTCTTGTGAAGAACTGCAGAATTCTTTACTGACCTCTGTGTGTCACACTGAAAAAAGACCCTCCGCTATTGCACTTCCTCCTTGCTCTTCCAAAGTATACTACTGCAAGAAAATGAGATTAAGCAGACTTAACTAGCAGCCACTCGATTTGCCTCAAGTTGTGTCACCACCCCCTCTTCAACACAAGGCTGGGAATGAGGAATGGTTTGTGGGAGAGGAGCAAGGAAGGTGCTCAGGAGAAACTCAGCTGGTGTTGATTATCAAGATCTCCAGCACCCATGTTTTGGAGCTGCTGCAGCTAGAGATAAGATTAACTAAGGAGGCTAGTGGCACAGTTTGTAACAAACAGTGAAGCATTTCTGTTTAACAGCAAAGCTACCATGTTGCTTAGGTTGAGACACATTACAAGGAAGAGATTGGTGTGGGATTTTTGTGGGCTCAAGAAGTGAATCCACCCAGGATAGGCAGAGACCTGGCAGAGGAGCTAGTGGAGTAATTGTCCTTTTCTGATTAGTTTTGCTGAGATAAAATGTAATTAAAGTTTTCTTTGTGTTTTTAATTCAAGATCTGTCTTTCAGGATGCCAAGTCTAGGGGGAGGGAGAATGCATTGGTAGGGTTAGTTTAGAAAGTGGTCTGTCAGCAAGGCATCACACTGGCTCTGATGTAGATTGACTGAACTCATTTCCAGATGTTTGAGAGGGTTAGTCACTTTGGAAAAAAGCCTTGTGTGCATGTAGCTGTGTGTTATTCAGATGTAGCGACCTGGGAAATATTATTAAGAGGGACATAGGAAAATGCATGGGTCTCTGACGTGATGTGATAATGACATATTCAGTGTGGTGCTAGAAAAGCTTTGCATTATTCAAAGTGCTGAATAATATACATGATAATGCGTAACAGTGTTGGATTATAGTGGGATTATTTTGTGACTTATAAGTGACTTGTGCACTGGCTATGAAGATGAGTTGTGTTATTTTGTCCTCAGTTTTGATGTAGCAGAAAATGTCTCAGGGGTACAGCTTGAAATAGGTAGAAGCAGGGCTAGGGTAGAGCAAGGGCTTTTTTTGAAAGGCCACGAAATGCAGCGGTGCTGTCTGCAAAATATTTCTCTGTGCCTGTAATTATGGAGCAAAGCAAGCTCCCTGCTGTGCTTGAGGCCAGCCTCTTTCAGCAGCCCAGAACACACAACCCCAGATTTGGGATGGGTAGGCCACAGCCTCACCAGGAATGATCAGCATGGAGTGGAGACCACCACAAACTCAACACCTACTCAGATGAAGCCCTGTGGCACTGCAGGCTCATACCTGTGCTGAAGTGTGGGGCACGAAGCCTTTATAAGCATGAAGAGATTCTGTGGCCAACTGGCCTGCTGATGATGCTGGTGGGCTTGTTAGCTCTGCCAGCATTCCTGGTTTTTCTCGCTTCCCTCTCCATCCATTTTGCTTATTTAAAATCCGCATGAAAATACGTTTGTTGAAATAATACTGAGGTTGCAAAATCAACCTTGCAAAATGGTGTTTGTTTAACCAGCCTTCCTTCTTCATTCACAGCATGCCATCCAGCTCCTGCAGCACATGTGGCAGGGAGCAGCCCCTGTCTTAAAGCAGCCCTGTCTTGCTCCCATCACAGTCTGTGGAAGAATCCCATGGCAGAGGGGAAAAGTAAAATAAAAACCTTTCTGTACTTGTCTTGGGGCACAAAACAGGCAGTGCAATTAAGGCCACGTGGATAACCTCAGCCCTGACATTTCTTCAGGTCTGGGTGTTATAGTTTGCGACTTCTGTTGAACATGGTGTTTTGGGGGTTTTATACCATAATTACCTTTAATACTGATATCTCCCTACCTTAGCTATAATACTAATATTTCCCTACCTTATCTCTTCCTGAGAAATAAATTCAAAAGGCCACTATCTAGATAGGAAGGTTTCATTTTTAGGATATCGTCAAGTACTCTTTTAAGAGCCTAATTTCAACTTTCTCCTTTACAGGCTGAGTTCTTCTCTGCCAGCTGGCGTCCCCAAGCTGAGCTATCGCTTTGCATCATCTCACAAGTACATTCCCAGGAGAGCTGTGCTGTATGTACCTGCGGATGATGAAAAGAAGATACAAAAAATCCCATCACTAAATGTCGATTGTGCGGTGTTGGACTGTGAAGATGGCGTGGCTCTGAACAGAAAGGTAATTAAAAATTATCTGTGCAATACAATCAGCGCTAACTTGGATGTGTGGGCAAATATTGCCTTTGCCTAAGGGGAAGTGGCAATCAGACAAAGGTAGATCTTAAGATATACAAAGTACAGTGATAGTGATAGGTTTTATGGAGGTGTTGGAAAACGTGCTTACCCAGAACTGCAAGAGATGGCCCCTAAGTGGGAAGCGAGTTTTGAAGGAATGCAGGGCTGAGCATAAGCACTCACTGCAGGAAAGTGGGAGGTGCCATTATTTTTGCTACATATTTCTTGTAGAAAAAGAGGAAATAGACTGTTAGAAGAGAAGCAGGGAAGGAAGAATTGGCTCACAGTCATCAAGCGGGAATTTTGTTGTTAAAACAAAAGCTTCAGATTGCGAGCAAGAGTTTGGTTTCAGGCTTGAGCCTTGGTGTATTTAGAAAGATTTACTCACTGAGATTTTCTGAGGAAATGTTGGTGCGGTTATTTCTGAATAAGTCAGAACCCAAGTCCACCAGGGACTGAAGGGCATTTTAGATCCAAGGAGCTGCAAGAAAGCAGGCAGAGTGAGAAATAAATGTAGACGTGTGAAGTACCAGTGCTAAGTTTTTGATGATATTTGATTTTGTGAGAGAGAATGATCCAAACGTGCTTTCATCTATCCTTGCTAGCAATCTTTTTAGAGTATCTCAAATGAACCATTAAAATGTTTCACATCTCAAGTAATGCATACCAGAAACTGGTTTGAATCTTTCACAATGAAAGGTATTTTGGAACTGGAATATAAATGTGCCAAAGCATCATCTTCGTATTTGTAAGTCTTACTGTTCATTTTACAGTACCTCAAACAAAGGCAAGCACTACTTAGGGTTTAGGTATTAATTTGTTGTCCAGACAGTTATGAAAATAGGCTTGAAAATTTTTCCAGGTAATTTCAAAAAATGTGGATGAAATTTTATTCTTTTCAGTTTCTTGGGAGTTAATGCTTTCCAGAAGGACTCAATTTGGTAGTGTTCCCTTTAACTTCCAGGTCTTCTTTACAAGTATGTTGAAAAGAAAAATATTACAGAGTTTTCACATAATAATTCTAGCTCTGAAAAGTGAAAATAGTGCTGCTGAATGTTCATGTGTGCTGATGAAGGCAGATGGAAAACATTTTCCAGTTGCTAAAATTCTGTGTAAAAGGCTAAAATTATATCTGCTGTCACAGTGAATTAGTGTTGTTTAGTTCATGTTTGGAAGGCTGGTACTGTAAAATGACACAAGACACAATTGTGTGTTAAACTAGCATTTTTAGGTGCAGCTTAATTGTTGTGAAACAAACCATTTATAGCAGAGGCATCAATTTCTAATACAGGATGACAGCAAAACGAAATTTTATGATCAAGGTGACAAATTTGATAGTAGTAATTTCTAAAGGGTGATAAAATTCTACCTTTGTTGAAGTGAAGGGGAGCTGTGCCACTGGCTGTAAGATTTCAAAGAAATTAGGAGAAAATTATGTAATACAGACTGGAGGTGACAGACAAGCCCCTGACTGAGCTTAAATGCAAACAAGAAGCAGATAGGAGGTAAAAGTAGGGGAAAGCTACCAGAGAGCAGCACAGAACTGCTGTCTGGGCACACAGGGACAGAAGGTAGAAGGTCAAAGCTTGGCTGGAATCTAAACCAATGAAGCTTGAGCAGGTCAGCAAGAATGGCTACCAGGAGTTTATCAGTAGCAAAAAGGAGAAGAAAGAGCAGGTGAAGTGTGGACTCACTGCTCCATGAAGCCTCAGGCTTTACTGTCAGTCTGCTCTCAATCCTCCTGGGGCATTTCATGAATGCCCCAACATGCCTTAACATGAGCCAGCAGTGCGCTCTGGCAGCTCGAAAGGCAAATGGGATCCTGGGCTCCATCAGGAGAGGGGTGGTCAGCAGGGACAGGGAGGTGATTGTCCCTCTCTACTCGGCTCTTGTGAGGCCCCATCTGGAGTACTGTGTCCAGGTGTGGAGCCCTCAGTACAAGAAAGACATGGAGATTTTGGAAAGGGTCCAGAGGAGGGCGACTAAGATGATCAGGGGGCTGGAGCACCTCCCCTATGAGGACAGGCTGAGGGAGTTGGGCTTGTTCAGCCTGGAGAAGAGAAGGCTGCGGGGCGACCTCATTGCAGCCTATCAATACCTGAAGGGAACCTACACCCAGGAGGGGAGTAAACTCTTCAAAAGGGCTGACAATAGCAGGACTAGGGGAAATGGATCCAAGTTGAAGGAGGGAAGATTTAGGTTGGATGTTAGGGGGAAGTTCTTTACAAGGAGAGTGGTTAGGCCCTGGAACGGGCTGCCCAGGGAGGTTGTGGATGCCCCGTCCTTGGCCGTGTTCAAGGCCAGGTTGGACGGGGTCCTGGGCAACCTGATCTAAGCGTGTATGTTTGGTGGCCCTGCTAGGCAGGGGGGTTGGAACTACATGATCCTTGAGGTCCCTTCCAACCCGGGTGATTCTGTGATTCTGTGATTCTGTGATTTCTTAGAAGCAAAATCTGTGGCAGCAGGACATAGCCACAGTAGAGGAGGATGAAGTTAGGGTCTGTTTAAGCTGGTTTGTGGGACCAGGCAGGGCACACTGGAGACTGCTGAGGGAGCTGGCTAGTGTCATCCTGAAGCTGCTGTCAGTCGTCAGTGAAAGGTCATGATGGCTGGGGTGGTTCCTGATGCCTGGAGAAAAGAAAATGCTTACAGGCATCTTCAGAAAGAGTAAGAATGAGGAACCACAGGCCTATCAAGCTCTCACTAGTGGTTGTGAAAGCTGTGGTGCTGGTCCTCACTGAAGTTATTTCATAGCCAGATCAGGACCAAATCATGCCCAACAAATCTCTAAATAAATGATCATGTTTTAGTACGAGAGATGAATAGAGGTCTACCTTGACTTTGTGAAGACTTTGGCATGGCCTTACACAGTATCCTCAGTAAGCCTGAGAAGAAATGGGCCATGTGGACAGAGTGTAGGGTTGGTGGCAGTTTGCCTGGACGTGAGTGGTGCGTGCTGTGTATATTTTGCAGTTGCCCCTTGTGGGGCAAATACCATGAAAATCTTCATCAACAGCCTGGTTGATGGGATGGAGTGCACTTTCAGCAGATTCATGATCATAGCAAATTGGGGTTCAGTTGATAAGCCGGAAGGGGCAGCTGTTCTTATGGGGCTTGGCCTTCAGAGGAATTAGTTGGCAGAGACATAATGAAGTCCAGCCAAAATAAAAGTAAACTCAGAATCATAGAATTGCTTAGGTTGAAAGTTGGCCTTCAAGAACATCTTGTTTCAACCCCTCTGCCATGGATGGGGTTGCCAACCACTAGACCCTGTGATCTCAAGGACAGGCTAGGGGCACAACTGCCTTGGTGCAGCTCTTCAAAGAGGCCCTAGCAGTAGCTGTTTTAATTGCAGCTGAAGGGGTTCCAGCAGCGCATCCTGTGGCAAAGGTGGCCTACTGCCTCAGAGCCATGCTGCCAGGGATGCAGGCAGCTGGTGCAGGGAACAGGTTCCTCACCCTCAATTGGGATGGTGAGGTGAGCAGACTGTGCCCAGCAGGAGGCCCCAAGACAAAAGAGGCACTGAGAAATAGGAGGGAGCCTGTGAGAGGCCACCAAGATGGCCATGGCACAGGGGGCGAGGCTGAGGGAGAGGAATTTATCTATCCTGGTGAGGAGAGCGCAGAAGGGACCTTGGTGAGGCCCTACTTTGATCAGGAGGATGGAGATGTTCTACTGAAGTCTCTTCCAACCTATGAATTAGTCTGTGTGATGCACGACCTAGTAGCAAAGCATAACTCAAAGTGATTGGAAGATCGAACTTCATTTTTAGATCTGCCACAGGTACTCAGGAAGACTTTGACTATTAGGTTCTGTGAATGCGAAGCTGAAATTATTACTGCTCTTGCTGCTTAATATATTAATGTTTCTGAGGTGTTTGGAGTCTTTGCGTGAAAGATATGTCAAGAATATGCACTGAAGTACTGTATTCAGTGGCCCGTTGCAAATGGGTCATCTAAAACTGAGAAAAAAATACTCAGCAACACTGAGTTTGTCCTTTTGATTCATTATTCTTAAAATAAATAGTGCTGATGATTTTTGCTGTTTACTGCCATGTTTTGTAACAATAAAAATTCCACCTGTGAATTTTCTTGAAACTACTATTAAATGTTAGGGCTTAGGAAAGTAAGAACCTGGCTGAAGGTTCACAGTGCTTTGGGCCAATTTCACCTGCTTACACAGGGTCCTTGCTTTAATCATATCCAAGCAGCAAATTTGAACAACACCCCACCAAGTCTGTTTTACAAGACTCCGTGTGGTACACATTCAGATTAAGCTAGATTCAGATAGATCAACGATCTGGAATACCAGCAGTTCCATTTGTTTTAAAATGAAAAGTCATTTCCAAATGAGAAATGTTGCAGTCTGAATATGGAGTCATAGAGTCATAGAATCATTTGAGTTGTCAGGAACCTTTAAAGTTCATCTGTATGTCAAACTGCAATATTTCTGTAGTATCCAACCTGTTTGTCTTTTTTTTTCCTTAACAAGACAGTGCCTCTCTCTATCCTGCTTAAACAGCAATCTTGATGTCTGGGTCTCTGCAAATACGTTTCTGAAACATCCCGGAACCCCAGTAATTGCCTGTATTCAGCTGTGTATTCAGTTGAGAGCATATTCTGCCTCTCCAGGTAAAAAGGTGTTGGAAGAAAGAAAAATTAATTGGCTGCAGAGTTGAGGTTTCTTGGAGGAACATCTTTATTTCTTTGCACCCAATACCGCTGTTGGGGGCAGGTAATTACAGCTTGATTGTCTGCAAAGTAAAGCCATATGCAAGTCTTTGCTCATTTTGAGACAGTAGCTTCATGAGCAGTTCAGTGATCAGGGAACAGCTGGCAGGAAAGCAGCCTCTCTTGGTTATAGCATTTTCTTTGTAACTCCTCTGCTTAGTTCTTCCTCATCCTCTAGCATGAGTCCCCTTCCAGGTTCCTCTGGACTTTTGCCTGTGTCTTCTGCTTCCCAAAGTCTTCTCTTCCTCTAGCCTTTGGTCATGGCTCAGTAGCCTCTGGTCTCATCACTTAATAAATAGCTTTCCCTCAATGTTAGTTTTTGTTCAGATTTGCCAGAATGTTAACCCCTGTAGTGATGTTAGACCTAATTGCCCTTTCATACTAGGGAATTAAATCCTGCCAGCAATATACAGATATTTATCACTCTTTGTCCTAAAAAAAAATTTGACATACAAAGCTTCACATTTCTCATGTTTTTTACAGTACAGGTAAAAAAGCAATCTCTTGGATTAAATATATGTTTAGGAAACTTCCGTGGGATCCCCCAGCATGAAACATTTCATTTGAAATTGAGCAGTGTTGCTGTTTTTCCTCTGGAACTGAAGAGATCATCTTCATCCAATAAAAGTTATTAATATTCAGGGCTGGACTCTAAAATGATGTCGGACTGATGAGAGTTTAAGTTCTTTTGCTGTGAGACAGGATTCTATCACTTTGTGTGGAGGAGGAAGCTGCCTGCTCCTCCAGCGCCTGAGCAGTAGAAGCTGGGGAAGAGGAAGCTGTACTCCATCTTTCCTCTCATCTCTGCCTTCAGCAGACAAACAACAAGCCCTGAGCCTTCCTGCTCTCCCTGTGCTCCTCAGCAGTGAGGGGAAGTTCAGTTTGGCTGGGAAGATGGGTAGGGAAGGACCTATTTTGGCTTATCCGCAGCATGGCCTCTTAGGGTCAGAGCATAAATTTGCTCCCACTTACTATCTCATAGCAGCCACTTAAAAGATCATCACTGTGCTATGCCATGGAAGAAAAAAAAAATCAATTAATTCTCTTGAATCATCTGTTTTTAAAAATAGGATTAAAGCCTGACCACTTTTCAAACTGTTCCATTATGAATAACGCATACGTAAGGGATGTCTCTGGGTTTCATTACAGTTAAGAGCAGATCATCCGCATACATGCTGATTTTATGGAGATTTCTCCCCATGAGAATGCCTCCTCCATCGTTGTAGTGATCTGATCCTGGGGTCAGAACAAGTAGCACACTGGAGAGAGAGCATCCTATCCTAGCATTTTTCTCCTAATATGAGGCGTTCTGACCTTTTTATTCCTTATCACAGATGAGAAGAGGCTCTTGCATACAAAGTAAACACTTCAGCTGAGTTTTGGGGTGGAGATGAATACATAAAATGGGTCAGCACGGCATACAAAAAAATCCTAGGCTTTCCTTATTGAAATGCATTTCCTTGTTGATCTTTTACCGTATCAGTGGAAAAAAGCTGCAGTTGGCTTCCATAAATTTCTAGCTACTTCAATTAAAACCAAAAGTTTTCCTGTATTATGCTATGATGATTTTATATATATATATATGTATATATATATAATTATTAAAGCCAAGATGGTTGGGATTTATCAATGCTGCAGGTATTTCTCTAGACTCATAGTGAGAATGTTAGCTAGTACTTCATAGGCACAGTAGCATGAAACATTGATAACTAGGTTATCTTACCAGGTCTTTGCTTTATTTATAATAAATTAGTACTGTACCTAATTGTATTCCTCCTACGGGGAGAAGGCTTGCTGATAAAGTCTGTAGAGAATGATTAAATGTACACAGGCGCATAGTAGGGTGACTTCTCTTCAAAAGATGCACAAAATTAAAATGGGAATGCTGCTCTCCCTGGTGGCTTGCCATTATTAAAAGTCTCAGTAGCATGGGAAATTTCTTCTGTAGGAACTGGGGAGTCCAAAAGTCTCTCTGGTATATTGTAGGGAAGCTGAACTGTACAGTGAATCTCTGCAAGGCCTTTTTGATCCTTGAAGAGTTCTGATGAATATACATTTTTATGAAAGTTGTAAAGTATTTTCACTTTCTTATTAATCCCACCATGGTACTCGAAGAACTGCCACTCCTTACTGGTAGCTGTGACAATAAAAGTTCTTGTTCCTATTGTTTTATCCTACAAGCCAATCATCTTCCTTACAGAAAGATTTGAAGATTCATAACTATGGTCACAATATTCAGCAATTTTCTTCTTAATGATCTCGATAATGCTTGTGTCTCTTCAAGCAAAGCCTTTGAAATGCCAGTTATTTCTTTTCCGCTGATTCAGTTGTATCCAATTAAGTTTGACTTAGATGTATTCTGATATAACAATTACTACTGACAGAATGGTGTCTAGAAACTTAGTGAAAATGTCTTGGTTCAGTATAAACAGTAACTTCAGGCAGGGGTATTTTAGCAGACCTGAGAAAATGCTTTAAAACACAATGTTTGTTTAGGTGTGGAATTCATTTAAGTCCTCATGAGTAGTCTGCTGTCTTCAGACACAGCAACACATGTGGGTACTGAAGGCTAATTGCAGGGCTAGAACTCATTACTGCTACGTATTTCTGTAACATTGTCTGGATTGTTTTGCAATATTTCCTGTGTTCTCAGAAGAAGAAGGACTTGGCTGTGCAGTCAAGGAGCGTCTAGCACTCTGAAGGGCACCAGTGAGTTTTGGGTGTGCTATACCAAATCAAACCAATGCAAAAAGTTGCGTATTCACATGTAACTTGGAAATCCACTGGATCAAATTTGGGTTGACTTCTGCCTATACAGAATGTGTGTACAGGTATGTGCATGAGGTTATGTTGCCAGGGCTGCGATGCAACAGAGCAAAATGTAAAGTTACTGCCCAGACCCATCAGCAGTGTTCTCGGCACTCAGAAACATTTGTTCCACATCTCCTTTGGTTATGAAGAGAGATACACGTCTGTCCAAATTTCACTTGCAGCGATCTCAAAATCTGGTCTTGAACCTAAGACTTCATGATTCTTTTAACAAGCAGTCCACTCTGCTTATCCTTCCATGCTGTAAAGACCACATTTTGAAAACAGAGGCAAGCCAAGCATTGGGAATCTCACAGACTCCATTAACAATGGCATGAAACAGAAGGTGGTAGGATACAGACACTATAGAACTTGCTCTCTGGTAATTTTTTCTGCTACATATCTCTACAGTTCGAGCCAATGTACCTTTGCTCTGATTTAGGAGAGGTAAGAGAAGGCAGAAATCGATTGTACTTTTCCCATTGCATAAGTCACAGGATAAGGAGGAGTGGAGGGAACCTTAGAAACATTCAGAAGAGACATTTGTCTGCCACAGTGATGTTGAGCTTGCCTTTATCTTGGGTGGAAATTGGCTTGAGTGGCTGTGAATTGTTGGCAAAACCCGTGCTATATTCTACCAAACTACTTAAACATTATCTGTTTACCTGGGAATTAGTGGTATTATTAGGAAACAAAACAAGTGTGGTGAGATACTAGATAAGAAAAAGGAATTTTTGATGTCAGATGGTGGAACAATGTAGTTGTACATACGGAAGTTGCAGATGAAGGTAGCAATGTCTCTGGTCTTGGCTAAGTTTGGGAACATGGGCAGGTATTTGCTGTAATTATGAGATTTAACCTCTGGACCTTTGGTTTCATTAGTTATTCTTCTCGAGGCCAGAGACAACAATTCTATCTCTCGTTGGTGAAAAAGAAAGCCCTTAGTATCTCTGCAGATTACGTACCTGAGCTTCATTTCATCCCATTCTGTGTCTTAATTGTTAAGAGTCTACAATCCCTGCTATGCTCCATCTTCATAGGCAGATTCAGCAAATCTTATTCCAGTAACATTTCTCAGTGAATTAGGACATTTGTGTCTAAATGTGTAATTCAGGATAAATCCCAACAGGAGTTGGAGCTTCCTTCTAGTATACACTACATATAAAATTGAAGATCTTACCAGCTCCTAAGCTTGCCTGATATCCCTGAGTACTTTCGATTAGCTCATTTTCTCAGCAAGTTTCAAAAGTTAACCCCTTTCTTTGAGCTGTTGATGATTCCATGAATGTTCTGTGAAATGAAAGCCAACTGTCATGACAAGGGTTGCTGTGCTGGTATGCACGTGTGTAGTGCAGGACAGTCTGCTCCCAAAGTAAGCAAAGAGCCATCTTAAAACCAGCCATTTATTTCCACTAAAAGCTAGGCAGATGCCATGACATCCCTTCAACTTAGAGTGGAGTAATTTATCTCTGTTCAGCAGAAGACAACACATGGATTACATTTGCTTAAAGCTCTGTTCTTTACATATTCTCTGAATTACTTCCTTCTTTGAATTGTGAATAGGCTTTATGTTGAAGAGTGCTTTATACAGCTGAAAAATACACTTCTGTGGAACAAGCTGCTAACTAATATAACTACAGAACCAAACTTCTGGCTTACTGAAACTGGAGAGTATCCAGAGCCATGAATTCATTTTGTGCTAACAGACCAGAATAGGAAAAAAATGATATGCAATTCTGGTGATTTTTCTTGTCCCTGTCTTACAAGCCATAATTAATTGGGAACAGAAAGTTAGAGAAGCACAAGTACAGTTTACTCACATCTAAACCTGCACATCACTGCTGGTTCTGCAATAGGCTCCAGGGGCAAGAAAGCTCTTGATGTGTCTCTGCATTGCCCACAGCCATGCCCACATTCTGGGCATTCAACCAAGGAATTCTTTGCAAAGAATCAGAAATTATCCTTTTTTTTCATCCTTTCAGCTAAGTCAAAATGTCTAGCAGCATTTGAAAACTACTGTTTTATCACTTCTTTTTATGTACTTACGCTGCCTGTGTGTTTGTTAGCACACCTAAGTGTGTTGGCTGAAGTCTACTGTATTTTTTTTTTCCCCAAAGGCAAATACAAATACATGTACAAACCCAGCATACTACAGATTTTGCTGTTGTAGGTTAATCAGCTGAGGTTGTCCACCTTTTCCTTTTGGCTACAAATGTCACAAGGGAGATTATGATCTCCTTGTTTATCAATAAACAAAGTGATAAGCTGCCTGTGGAGTCTGATTAGCACTTTGCATAATTTCTGAAAGGATTAATAAAATCGTACTGCTTTCTGCATTTGACTGCAATTTCTATCTTTAAAGGAGCTTGGTTGCTCTGAGATTTCTGTTTCAACTTCTAAATGGCTGCATAGCCTCCTAGAATCTGCTTTATATCATTGTAATGGTACTTTCTGCTGTCTTTCTTTCACTGCAGTGCATTAGGACTACCCTCTCCAGAACAATAAACTTGCTAGTTATTATCTCTTCAAGGCTAGGGGAAAAGAACTGCAAATATTTTTCTTCATTTCTGATCACTGAGCTCCAGAAGGTCATAAATCCTTGTATTGTTCCTTTATTTGGGAGCAAATGGTTGTAAAGATGATGGCTGTTCATTTTAGCATCATTGTAAAACACTGCTACCTCATTCTTTCCTCCTTATTTGTTATGGTATCTTATAATGTTGCCTCAGAATAGCTGTTCCTATGCCAAACTTGAGATAGCTTCATCTTCTAAGGTTCCGTGATTAAACTGTGCATTATAAGGGGTTACACTGAACAAATTGATATTCTCTTCCTGCTTAGTGAGGTTATTTGGCTATATTTTAAACTTTGACTCCACACAGGCCCTATCTTCCACTCATTAACCAACCATTTTTAAATGGAATAAATACAGACAATAATTTAGCGAACATTTTCTTGAGAAAAAGGGCAGATTAATGCATGTAAACACGGGTGAATCTATTTAAATAAACTGTCCACAAAATCCTTACAATATGTAAACAACATTTGTTATGCCTTGGAGATAGCAAATGATTGCACTCATGAGACCCTGTTTATCCTACTGAACAGTTTCTTTCATAACTTCAAAGGGAATTTTATATATTTATGGCAATAGCAGGGTGTTAAGTGTAGCTAGACAGAAATTATACCTCAGCTATTTAAGTTAACGCCAATAGGGATTAAATTAGATTTTATAGCTGTTAGTAGAAGTCTGTTTTATAGCTAACAAGTGGGATTTTTAAATCCTGGAAAGCATAATCCTATTATAAAACTGGCAGCTGAATTAACATTATCTAGGAAGCGCGTCTTCACGGATTAACATTTTTTGACATTAACAAAGAAAAACTAATGCTACAGGGATATTAGATGCTTTTCCCAAAAGTGGGAAAAAAAAGAAAGTGAATATAGGACAAGATAAATGGCATAAATACTGCAGTAAGGAAAAAAATGGAGAGAAATATGCATGAGAAATGAAATCTGGGAGTGACCGTTTCCTTTATCAAATACAAAAGAGATACACAGAGGAAGAAAAGGCTCTACAATTGATAGCTCATATGTTAGCCCACGTGTTGATTTATACACGAGGCATGGCTATCCTGTGCTCATAGCCATGAAGGCATTATGCTATCCTGAAGTCTGAGATCTTTGCATTCCAGAAAGATGGTATGAGAGGCAAGAGCTGACAGTAATGCAGAAGAAACACTCATCCCTTGATTAAACGGGACCATAAAGCTGTTCCACGGAGACACTAAAGAAATTCTCATTACCTTGAAGGGCAGCTATGGAACAACTACTGTAAGTGGTGGCTGTACAGGAGATGAGTGAGTCACTGAACTTGCTGTCTTGCACTACGTTTTTTTAGGTATTTATTAACTGAGTAGGCTGACAGCAGTGGTAAAAGCCACATTCCTGTATCACCATAAACTTTTCATTGCTTAAAATTACAAACAATACATCTACTTTTCATTATTTTAAAAGTTTCCTGTTTAGAATCTGACTCCTTGTTCACAACTGCAGTATTGAAATAGTAGAAGTATTTTGTAGTGTAACGTACTGGGGAATCCACTTGATGTACACAGAACAATTTTCTGGACTTTGCAAAATATTCAGTGTTGCTGATCCTATACAGGTTCTACAGTAACATTATCTGTTGGCTGCCATCTTGTCTCACGAATTTCTTCTGTCTTGTCAAATATAAAATTTCATTAATTACTAATGAGAGATGAACTGCAACAATTTCTTCTGGCTTTACCTTCTAACATCCAAATCTCTTGGTTCAAGTAAAGTCACCGTTAGACTGGATTTTGTGATCAAAGGTTGAACTGCGTCTTTACAAACCCAACGTATGGCTTTACAGGTTGATCCTTGGTTTGTTGCATTCAAAACAAACTCTGCATTTTCCCACTGCCTTCACACACATGCTTGATTTTCTAGCTGGTGGGAATTCACATACTGAGCAACCTCTGAACAGCAATTGATTTGACTTGACAGAAACGAGCAGAAAGAACAACTGGCTTTTAGCCTGTGACAGCCATCTCCATCCCCAGTCAACAAACGTCACCTCTTCCTATGTCCACGCCTTCACACCAGCATAATTGTTGTCAAAATGAGAGCACTGCAGGGCTCACATCCTCCCAGGGGTGATGTTTCCAGTAAGAAGAGTGACGATGCTTTGCCGTAAGCAACTCGGTGGGTCAAAGAAGTCTCTCAGAGATCTCTCTTCCTGTCACTGTTGGAGCTCTGAGTTCTCCCTGTGCTGCCAAGAGAAAGCAGTCCCATAAGGGTCACCTTTCCATGCCATATGGCCTTGGCAAGCAACCTCCTTCCATACTGATTGGTGTAAAAAAAAAACAACAATAAAAGCACCTGTAGTAAATTTGTGGGTATCGAGCCTAATTCCTTGAGAGAAGCAGAGGATTTATTGAACTGTGTCTTTTTTTCCTTCTACTGGTAAATATATGCAGCAGGGGAGCCCAAGACCTCCATTTGGAATTGTTTGTTGGAGGGCATTCTGGGGTAACAGGAGTGTTGAGCTGGAGCAGCTGTCATCATCCACTTCAGTCCCCTGATCTGAAGTAGGATGAAGCTTAACCGTGTCAGAGCCTTTGACATGATCTCTCGCCATATCCTTCTCTTTAAACTGGGGAGGTATGGATTGAAAAATGGACGATTTGATGGATTAAGAACTGGTTGACTGATCGCAGCCAAAGGGTTGTGATCAATGGTTCTATGTCTGGGTGGAGGCCGGTCACATGTGGTGTCTTGTGCCCCTTGGTCTGGGGCAATCCCAGATATTTATACAGAGCAGCCCTGCAGAGTAGGACTTGGGGGTCCTGGTGGACAAGCAGCTGGACATGAGCCAGCAGTGTGTGCTTGCAGCCAGGAAGGGCAACTGTGTTCTGGGCTGCATTAAAAAAGGGGTGGCCAGCAGGGAGAGGGAAGTGGTTGTCCCCCTCTACTCAGCTCTTGTGAGGCCCCATCTGGAGTACTGTGTCCAGGCCTGGGGAACCCAGTACAGGAAGGACATGGAGCTCTGGAGTGGGTCCAGAGGAGGGCCACTAAGATGATCAGAGGGCTGGAGCACCTCTCCTATGAGGAAAGGTTGAAAGAACTTAGCTTGTTTAGCTTGGAGTAGAGAAGGCTCCGGGGAGACCTCATTGTGGCCTTCCAGTACTTGAAGGGAGTGTATAAACAGGAAGGGGAATGGCTGTTTACGAAGGTGGATGGTGATAGAGGGTGGTTACATGCTGGAACAGGTTGCCCAGAGAGGCTGTGGGTGCCCCATCCATGGAGGCATTCAAGGCCAGGCTGGATGTGGCTCTGGGCAGCCTGATCTAGTGGTTGGTGACTGCCCATGGCAGGGGGTTGAAACTAGATGATCACTGTGGTCCTTTTCAACCCAGGCCATTCTATAATTCTATAATTCTATGATTCAAACCACTCCAGTAGGTATTTCTGTAACCTGCTGTTGGTGGTGTGGCCCAGAGATGGCTATGGTTCTTCTAATGTCTCTTATAGATTTTCTGATATGTCAACACTGATGAATGGAAAGCTGGACATAAGCCAGCAATGTGCCCTTGCAGCTCACAAAGCCAACCACTGGGTTGCAACAAAAGCAGCCTGGCCAGCAGGACAAAGGATCTGATCCTGCCCCTCTACTCTGCTGGTGAGGCCTCACCTGGAGTACTGCATCCACATGTATGGGAGAGACATAGATGTGTTGGAGTGTGTTCAGAGGAGGTCCACAAAAATGGTCCAAGGGATGGAGCATCTCCCTTACTGGAATAGACTGAGAGTACTGGGGCTGTCTTTTTCATTTCTGGTTCCCAAAACTGTTTATTTCAACTGAATTCTTACAAATGCAACATAAAAATGTGTAGTTGGCTCCTATTTTATACTGTATGATGCTTCTGCTAATATATTTCCAGAATAAGCTGGTTTTTTTTTGTTTTTTTTTGTTTTTTTTGTGTGTGTGTGTGTGTGTGTGTGTGTAATAATCCTGCACTGGTGGCACCTATGAACTTGACCATAATTAGCATTTTCAGCTATGTTTCTGCCTCTGTCTCCGTCTCATACGTGACGTTGTTCTTTTTTTTCACTTTTGACAAAGTTTGAGAACATGTTTGCATGGTCCTCCAAATTCTAAATCCCTAAAGATGCTGTAAATCTAATCACTCTTGCACTTTTCATGTTGCTACTGAAAATATTGAAACCGTGCCCATTCTCCCACTGGGCCAGCTGCTCCACGGAACTGCTGGTTGCTGGCTTCTGAAGGCAGCTTTCCATAGTATCCTATTTCCTTTGACATTATGTGCGACAGAGTCAAAAGCTTTCTCACATCTTGGATGCCCTCCACTGAGCCCTGCCCAGTTTTTCAACACCTCCCTTGAAGTAAATTGCTTAAGCTGGATATTCTACTTCACATTTCACCTCACTGGTGCTGATCAACACAGTAACAGTAACCTCCTTAGTTTTCTGGTCATCCTCCTCACAATGTAGTCCAGTATTCAATTTGTCATGTTTGCAGTATGAGTGCACTGTTCCCTTCCTGGCCCTCATTCGGGTTGCCACTCACTAAAGTCCCATGATCTTTTCAGTAGCCAGTCTCTACAGCCTTTCACTCCTGGCCAGGTAGGTGCATGAGATTATCCTACTCATACTGCACAAGTTCTCTCTTCTTCTTGCCGAGCTTTCTTGAGTTCCATTTTTCCCAGTCCTTCACTTTCTCACGGTGCCCCTGGATTGAAGCTCTACCAGTCACATCCCTCTGGTTTGGCGTCATTGGAAAATTTACTGAGTGTTCATTCAGTGTCATCACTGGTGCTGATGCAGAAGATGCTCAATAAAATTGTCCCCAGTGCCAAAGCATGGGGTCTTTTTACCAGCTGCTAACTAGGCATAAGCCATGGATAACTATCCTTCAAGCTCAGCTGTCAAGACAGTTTTCAGCCCATTTAATAGTTCCTTCTTTCTGCCCATATTTCCTATGCTTCCAGATGACAATGCCATGCCTTCTAAAGTCACAGTGTATTATACCTGCTGCTCTCTGCTCACGTAGCTACTCATTTTGTCATCAAAGGTCATCAGATTGATTGTGCTGAGATGTCCTCCTCCTATCTCCAACCCACACAGACCATACAGACCATCTTCTCCTTGTTTGGTTGTCTGTGATTATCATGATACCATGATTGTAACTTGTTCTGCCTCCTTTTCTTATTTACCTAGCTAGAATCTGTAGTCTTAATAAGCAAGGGACTTTGTTCTTGTTTCGTTATACAACTTCCCAGTCTCGGGTATTGATGCCCCTAGCATTGCAGCTACTTCTGCAGCATACTGCAGCTACTTCTGAGCAATAAAGTTTTAGTTGCCTCACGTTAAATGTGGATGGCTGCATCTGAAAATGTGATTCCTAGCTACAATACTAATGTGGCTCTAAGTGTGTAAAAGTCTGCTTTTGTGCATGCTCATAAATGCCTCTCTCCTTTTTTGGCAGCTTGTTGCCTCTCCAATGTCAAGGCTATCAGAAAAATGCCTTCTGTTCTAAGGCTCTTGAGTAGATGAGATCAAAATTGATTGTGGCACTGATAGGAATGGGAGGGTGGTTGGACTAGATGATCTTGCAGGTCGTTTCCAACCTTGTGATTCTGTGATTCTGTGAAAACTTGCCTAGCAGATTCTGAGAGGAAACAAAGAACAGAAACCATTGCCTTTTTATTTAAAAATGGCTAGAAAAGGAAAGAGGGAATGATGGATAGTGATAGGACAAGGGGGACTGGTTTTGAACTGAGACAGGTAAGGTTTAGGTTAGATATTAGGAGGAAGTTTTTCACACAGAGGGTGGTGACGCAGTGGAACAGGTTGCCCAAGGAGGCTGTGGATGCCCCATCCATGGAGGCATTCAAGGCCAGGCTGGATGTGGCTCTGGGCAGCCCGGTCTGGTGGTTGGTGACCCTGCACATAGCAGGGGGTTGAAACTGGGGGATGATCATTGTGGTCCTTTTCAACCCAAGCCTGTTGCAGTAAGCGCCCGTTCCGCTCCCCCGGGAGACCGCAACTTGGCCAATTATTGAGGTGACACCAATGTGATGAGCAGCAAATGGCGTTTATTACACGTATACACTAGATTTTATAGCCTATGTGCTTCATCTACGCCCCTAAGGGCATGAACCACCCATCAATCATAGAGCAGGGAGAGGGCCTAACGCGTCACATCCCGCGGGGGGGGGTCTCGCAGTTTCGCAGTTGCCGACAACAACATAGCAGGGGGTTGAAATTGGGGGATGATCATTGTGGTCCTTTTCAACCCAAGCCATTCTATGATTCTATGATACTATGAAATAATGGTCTTGTACATAGTGGCATGTGTAACAGGCTCACTGGAAGCTAATTGATCAGGGTCACAGATGAGGATAGTGGAGTGTTGTAGACAAAGTAAGAATAGTGGAGCATAATCATGTTGCCTGGTCAGGGAAGGAGACTGTAGACAAAAATTTCTTTAAACAGCTGAAAGAAGTCTCTGAAATTCTTTCTGGTTTTCATGGACGACTTTAACCATGCCATCATCCCCTGAGAAGGTCGCATAATAGAACACAAGCTATACAGATTTCTGGAGCGCAAGGGAAACAATTTTTGATGCAAGTACTGAACAAGATAACTCGAGGAGATATTCTGTGAACTCTTGAGTGATAATGAACTGTTAATCAGTGACAGTTCTGTCCACCTGTTCACACAGGAGCTGTGTGAAGCTGGAACTTAAGATCCTGAGGGAAGTGAGGGCAGCAAGGAAACGAGATTTCAGCTTGTTCGGTGAGCTAGTAGGCAGGACAGATATCATGTTGTGTTGCCTCTAATGGACAAGGAAACTCATAAGAGCTGGTCAGACTTCAATGGCAATCACCTTAAAGTGCAAGAAAATCAACTTAAGCACAGGAGAACAGGCAGCATGGCAGGAGGCCAGCTGGCTGAAGTGGACACTCTTGATTTAGCTAAAAAGCAGAAAGACTGTACGCAGGGAACAGAAGCAGGAGTGGGCTACCTTGGAAGAAAATAGAAGTATTGCTTGAGCATGTAAGGGCAGAATGAGGAAAATCAGAGCCTGAACAGAATCAAAATTGATGAGGGGCCTGGAGGACAACAAGAAAGTTTTCAATACCTTCAGTAACAATATAAGAAAGGACAAGGAAAATGTGTATCTAGCTGAGTGCTGACCTTTGCTGCAGGACCAGACTTAGGTGTTTAGTAGGTTGTCTTAGGCTTTAGACCTTATCTGAGGGCTTCTGGTCTTAGAATCATAGAATCATGGAATCACCAAGGTTGACCTCCAAGATCATCCAGTCCAACCATCCACCTATCACCAATATTTCCCACTAAACCATGTTCCTCAGTACAACATGTAAATGTTTCTTGAACACCTCCAGGATCGGTGACTCCACCACCTCCCTGGGCAGCCCATTCCAGCATCTGACCGCTCTTTTGGAGTAGGCATTTTTCCTAATGCCCAACCTGAATCTCTCCTGGCACAACTTGAGGCCATTCCCTCTAGTCCGAATATTAGTTACACAGGAGAAGAGGGTGACTCGCACCTCATCACAACCTCCTTTCAGGTAGTTGTAGAGAGCAATAATGTCTCCCTCAAGCCTCCTCTTCTCCAGACTAAACAATCCCAGTTCCCTCAGCGTCTCCTCATAAGCCTTGTGTTCCAGGCCCCTCACCTTCGCTCTTCTCTGAGCATGCTCAAGGGCCTCAATGTCTTTCTTGTACTAAAGGTGCAAGAGTAGTTAGTGAGGATGAGCGAGCATCCCCAATAAGCACATATACACAGTTACATATATATGCACGTATGAATATATATACACACGCATAGAATCATAGAATTATAGAACCACAGAGTCATAGAATCGTAGAGTGACCATATGACCATTGAGTGAGGACCTCAAAGATCGCCTAGTTCCAACCCCCCTGCTACAGGTAGTGTTGCCACATGTGGCCCGTCACACAGCTCAGTTTAGTCAGAAAGCAGTGGCTTTACCAGCATCCACATAAACATGGTGCTCCTACATATATGAACAGCATGGTGGCCAAATTCTATTCCCAGTCCTGCATGTACTCCTTCTATATATTATTATCCATATGCACACAGTGCATGATATGGACACACATAATATGGACCTCCCATATCCGACCCTAGAAAACCTGGATTTGGTCCCAGGTACCATAGTTTCTGTCATATGGACCTGCAAAGTGTGGAGGTTCATGGCCTCACCACAGCTGCTTTAAGTCAAACTTTTCATTAAACATGCACATGCATATACACATGTGCACATATACATGTATATACACACTGTCAAGTAGCCCACCCAGTATCTGGCCCTAGATCTCATTAATAATTTGTGTTCTTTTGCCATTTGCCTAGGATTTACCACTTGTTGTCCCCCACAGCCCTACATAGTTGGTAAATTAAAGGCCAGGTTTCTGAAAGTCATAGACTGGTGAAAAGAAATTTGCTGTCATTCTTTTTATTTCAATAGGATTTGGGTGTTAAACTGTTATTCCAAAAGCCTGTTTATCTACAAATGTACATGTGAAATGAACAGCAGTAGTAATGGCATGATTGACTACTCTATAGAATGAGGAAGGAAACTTCACAAAGGTCATACACCCTTCATTTGAGATTGTAGTTTCAAATTGTTGTATTACTTGTTTGCTGTGTTGACCCACATACAAGGGTCTGTACATGCTATGTGTTTTACTGTTCCTTTTGTAGCAGGAGGAGGAGCATCTCAACTGGGTTAAGCACAGTAGATGGTAGAGATAGGAGGTTGTGGCTACCCTGCTGCTCTTGCAGTTGATTAGCTGTTTTCAGTAATTACACATTTCCATCAGGGGTGCAATGGTTATCACCTCTGGTAATGAGATTACTCCCATTTCATACAAGTGTAATGTTCTGCTGCTTCCCTCTTGGCACTTTACATGTCTCTTTGACTCTCACTCTCAAAGCTTACTGAGGTTGCTCGCCATATTCTCTCCTACGGATCTATTGAACCATGCAAACTGGCTCCCCAGCATTTGTCAGTTTCATGGTAGTGACAAATAGTCCTGCCAAGGTAGTATGACGGCATGGGCAGAAAATAGCCTGCTTTGCAGTTATTTAGAGAACTTGTTCAAATTTTTGTGTTGCCTTTTTTAAAGTGGCTAAATTAAATGTTTTTCACTTCTGTGAGGGATTTCTGCTACCCGTAATGTAGCAGGATTGTTTTTCCTTGTTTTTTCATTCTGTTCACCATGGAAGAGAAACCAAATAAGGTACCATATCTTCATCACAAGATTGAAAATCTTGCAGAATTTGCTGGGATTCTCTAATTGCAGACTACTTGTTCCCCAAAGCACTGTTAAAAATCATTATCGTCAGCAACAGGACAAGGCAGAAAAGTGGATGCTGGTGTTGCCTCTGATTTATACAAACGAATCCCCCATTCTTCTGGTGTTGAGTAAGTCCCGAGAAATGTCTTAAATAGGAAGAGAGACAAACCCCAGTAAGAGGCAAATAAATCACTGAAGAAGACACACACACACACACACACACAAATAGTAATGTGTGTTACTGGAGCTTAACAAAGAGGAATGAGGATGCAGTGAAACATTACTCTGCAAGGAGCTGCAGATTCCAGGCATTTCTTTTGATAGAGCCTCTGAAGGAAGGTTAGTGGCTGTGTACTCTTTTTGAGACAGCTTTGCAGTTCATAGATCTGGCCTAAACAAAAGTATTTTTTCTAAACTACTCTTTTCATTTCCCTCCTCCTCATGGCAGGACTCCAGCAGAGTTTTGTAAGCAGTCTGAGGGCCATCCTGACAGCATCTCTCTCCCTGCCTCTGGGGACAATTCCAGGTCATAGATCACAGTGAAGGTATACTTCATAGAGCTATTTGGCGCTTCCACATTTCCTTTAAGAGTTTTTTTTTTTCCTTCCAGAGTGTTGCATGAAAAGGGCAACACTGTAGGCTACCAATCAACCACCTCCTTAAAATAAACTTCATCATCGCAGCATTTTTCATGTAAGCATCCCAGTGAGTAAGCTGCATGGTGCAAAGAAGGGCATCTGGTTTTCACCCTGTTCTGGAAATCAACTGAGTGCATAAATGCAGTTTTTGCCAAGAAATATAAATGCAAGTGCTTGAGCGGCAGCCTTGGAGAGCAGACTTCCTTGACTCTCCATGTGGTTCCAGGAGCCATGTGACCCATTCCTCCAGTTCTTTTTCCCATTAAAATTGATCCAAAATCCCAAAAGATAGGTAATGAAATTCCCCTTATGTATGAAGCTGCCAGATTTCCCCATCAGGAAACCAGAAAGCCATCAAGAGACCAGAAAGAAATGCTACCTCTGCAGGAAACCTCTCCTACCACTTAGGAAGAATGGTCTCCAGTCTGAAGGTGCTCATAAACCGAACAGTGCTCTCACACAATCTTATCTGGGGGGAAAGAGATTGAAGGTGCAGAAATAACTGTCCAAACTAACTTGGACACCAGGCAGCATGGCAGGACATCTACCTGCTTCTGGCAGGAGAGGGAAGCGTGAGAAGTGAGTTTGCCAGCCAGCACATTAAATAAGCTGGGAGCTCTTTTGCTGTACAGGTTTGAGGAACTCTCTAGTGATCGAAGGGATGGGGAGGTCTGAGCCTCCTACACTGAGAGCCATACAAAGGAGCTGTGCACGAAGCCTGCTGTGCAAGGGAACAGTTTCCAACCCTCCTGCTTTTTGGTATATCCTTTCTGGCCCACCTCCCTTGTTTCCCAAGTGCTAAAATGAGACAGGGTGGTGTTCAATCCAGTCACTTTCTTTGGTCATGCTTCTGGAGACCAGACCCCAGCTGTGAAATTAAATTGATAAGATCTACATTTCAACAGAGTAAGACATATAATTCACCCTTGAAAAGTCGGAAACCTTATTTCTGTCAAACTACTGCTTAAGAGAAGATTTGACTATACTCTAATTCAGTCTAATCTTCCCAGTCAAATTACATGCTCATTTCTTCTCTACTTTAAAAGAATAGTAATATAAAAAGTCATACAAAATTTGGGATCTTTTTCAGCATTGCATGAGGTCACTGAGCTTGGGTCACATAAGTGCTGTGAAGGCAACACCATGGAGTTTTCATTGAAAGGGTCTGATAAGGACCTTAAATTGTAGCAGGGGTAAATGCACTCTCAATTGAACTGGTTAGTTCATGTAAAGCTGCAATAATGAGAAAAATCATATCTAATTTCCTGGAAAAGTGGGAAATTGAGAGAATATATTTTAATGGAAGTCTTATTGTTAACTCTTTGGTATTCTGGTGTATTTCAGTGATCTCCAAACACAGCTGTACAGTACAAGTGCCAGCATTGGCACGGAGAGCATCTGAGAAAGTTCCCTGTTGTGCCAAGACTGTGACATTGCGTTCTGCTGGAGATCTCTTTGGCCTTGTTTCATGCATACCTAGCAGACTTAGCAGATTGTGAAAATGAATGTTTGCCATTCTCATGGCTGATTTTTGCATGCATCTGTTCACTCATCTGAACCTTAGTTACATGCTGCTACGAGAATGAAAATCTATAATTTTTTTCCTTGGAAATTGGGATTGTTTCATGCACTATGATTTCTGCTTAAGAATGCTGCACAGAATTTATGAAACACTTGTCTCACTATTTGTCTTAGAAGAAATCATAGTTACAGGGACATATTTTTCTCTCCCTCTACGTATGTGTCTGGGCTTCATGCTATAGGAAATAAGCACATAAATCAAGAGAAGAGTAGTCCCTTAGAAAGGAAAATGCCTGCTGGCAGGTACCAAAAGGTAAGTATTTAAACAAGGTATTTACGTGTGACATTAATGTACCTGCACTTATTACATCACAAATTCAGCTCTGTAAGCCATAGTTCTTGCTTCATGCGTCAGTTTGCAAGTAAGTACACAGAGTGTCAGATTGTTTAAATGTTGAAGTTGTGCTATATTTCAGAGCTTGCAGAGAGATTTATATGCTGAATATTCTTCTTATTATTTTTTGAAGAAAAATGGCCTGACAATTAGCTTGATATTGTGAATTTGGATGGGATCAGGGGAGAAAACTGCTGTCTATGTAGTGCTCCAGCATCAATAGTGTTTACATTCTCACTTTCTAGAAAGTGCACTTCTGACAGAGCAGCTTTTTATTTATAGTCACTGGAATTATTTACAGTTCTATATATCCCTTAGTACTAATACTTTGTTTCCACAAAGGAGGGGTGTAAGTGGTAAACCATATTTCAAAAGAGATCTAGGCAAAGACAAAGGGTGAGATCCAGATGACTCTCTGCCCACCCTACACCTGCAGTGTTCCCAGTAAATTGTACCAGCTCACTGTTTTCTCCAAACTATTTGTGCTCTGCGGATTTGTATTTGCTTTGCTGTGGTGGTGTACTTTTCTGAGCCTCCTGCTTGTGCTACCAAAGTTAACATGCACCATCTGAAAGCTTAAGACAAGGATATAAAGGCAAGAAAGCCATCAGTGGAAGCATTGTGCTCTTAAAACACTTGCTTCTAGCACTTCCAAAGCACCCATTAAATCTTTATATCACTCTTCAGAGACTGTCATTTCTTTTTCCACAGCATACACTTTACTGGTCTTCCTCCTTTCTCAGGCATCCTCTTTTCTGAGTAGCAACACAAAAGGAACAGAGCTAAAAAGTGAGTCCCATTAGTCATGCTGTGTAAGGTCCAGTGAAGTGGATTTCCAATTATTGCTAATTTATTCAAGGGTAAATTGTTGCACTGCGAGGGGGTTAGCAGTAGGGGTGCATGCAGTGGGCGCCCGACAGGGCATGGCATGCAAAGGCTGTCATGGTCATCACATCTCCCAGAGGCCTTCAGGGGGCTCTCAAGCACGTGCAGGGCAGCTCCACCATCCTGCAGAAGGAAGAGACAAAGGTTGGGTTTCAGCCCCTCCTTGTCATCTGTGCATCCTCCAGGGTGCCAGGCTGCATGCAGGAGCTGCCACGGACTCAAGCCTGGTTCAGCCATTTGAGGCTGGATCCTCTGCAGAGTTTCAGATCATTACATCACTGGCTCTGGTCTCTGTTACCTTCTCTCCAGTGTTCATGGCTCTAGTGAGGATGTGTAGAAGAGCTTTCATTTCAATTTCCAGACCCCATCAGCTTCAGGCTGATGATCTATATGATCATATGATCTATATGCTAGCTATGTTCTGACAAGCCGTCGAAGGAAACTCCTGTGCTCACCTGGTGGAGCATCTACTCCATGCTTTTGTAATGCAATTAAAAAGCTGAAATGTGTGGTTGTCTTAGCTAGCACATTCAGAGCCCTGAATAAAGTCTCTTTGCAATGGCTAGATATAGAACTCTGTGGTTGAGAACAGCTGGCTTGGTGTTAGTGGCAAGCACAATGTTTCTGGCTGTGCAGATATCTGGCCATGGGAGCTAAGCCCATCTGGGCCCTTCCCCAGGGGGCTGGGCTCCCTGCTATGGCTGATGGATATTTCCCTGCCAAGCCTGCCAGTCTTTCCCTGGAAAGGACCAAGCTACTTCTTTTTACTGTGTCATAGTGAGTCTTTGGGCATCCCCTAAAAAGCTGAGGATATTTCCGGTGGTGTTTAGATGCTTAAAAGTCTCATTTAGCCTGTCTGAACCTCTATATCTAGGGCACTCCAAGTATTGCTTTGCAGAAATTTCCTCCACTCAGTGATCACGTTGACTCATGTAGCCAGATCTTCCTTTGCAAGGCAGTATTGTCTTTCTGGCATAGGAAGAAATCCAGTAAAACCAGTGAATGTTGTATCAGCAGTGTGTCTCATAGTAAATCAGGTGGGTCTCGGTGCTTTGCAGATTGGGACTAATCTTGCTGTCTTCTTCACTGTTAGTTTAAAGTCTGCACACTGTTGAAAATCAGAATATGATGTGTTTCTCTAAGGAAAAAGTGCTGTAGTCTTTTAATACCCTATGTGCTCAATACTAAATATCTCCAGTAAGAATATCCCATCATTTTCATCAATTCATCTTTAACAAAGTTTTGCAAAATATCCCTGTGTATTTCTAACACATATTTGTCAGAGTGTTGTGGATTTCCAAGTGCTTGGTTTTGGCAGAATGCTGTAAATTTTTTACACTCACAAAGATTTTGTTCAACTGGAATGCCACTGTATTCTGTACTACGTAATATTTTACATAATGGAGATGTAAGTTTGCGTGCTTTCCTCTTTTTTCCCTGTTATAAAATGTAAGAGCTGAGAAGCAATTAGAAATGGTGATTTTCTTTTGGCAACTAAAAACTGTTAATAGTTGGAAAGTTATGTTTGTAACATAGATTGCTAATAAAATTCGCCTCTTCCTGCCAAAATCAGAGAGTCCAACTTTCAGCATCTCCCCAGTCTCTCTCTCCGCACGAGCCGTTCTCACAGACCCAATTTCACTTCTGGCTGTTATGTTCACGCACTCTTGTCAAAAAATATTTTCTGCATCTCTAATTTCATCAAGATATGCTTGACTGCGGTCGTCAGAATCACTGAGAACTAGTGTTTAATTCAGAATTCGCTGTGTCTATGAGTGTGGCAGCTGAACAACTGAAATATCAGCGAGGAATCAGACCACCGCGGCTCCACAGTTTGTTGGCATGTTTGTGTAATTAGATGGGAAACGTCACTATTGTGTGACTGCCCATTCTGAAGCTGTCCTCCATGCACAATGTAGTGTGCTTTTCTGATAGTCGCACTGGAAAAGGACTATATAAAAAAAAAAAACTCTGCATTTAATTCTTCAATACCTTTTATAGAGAACTGTGTTGTATTTTCTGAAATAAGACGTGCCCTTTTCTTCCTAACACTAACACATTTTTAAAAAGCAATCTTCAGTGGCAATTTTCTCATCTTTGCAATTTCTAAGGTGTGCTGAGGTACAGTCAGTAGCATCAAGGATAAGATCAGTGTAGAAGTCCTGAAGTCAGACGCAGGTAGGATGTGAACATGTAAGGATGTAATGAACTAAGGCTTGAAAAAGAATTAATGGAAAAAATTTAGTGTCCTCCTTCTTAAATGGGGGTTGTTTCTATGAACCTTGATAATTTTTGAAGCGAAGCTGTATCCTTCATGTCCAATGTGCCCTCGCTTTCACTGCTGATCTTAATTTACCTTGACATAATTGCAGTGCTGTGGCTGCCTGCTTCCCTGGCAGTGTCATTGCCTTCACAGAATCACAGGAAAACAGCCTTGCGCAGTTCTTCTTGAGAATTGGCACACTGGGAGAGGTGGGTGCCCATGACACAAGGCATGGCAAGCAATGTTGACTTTGGACATGCTGTGTGGGAAAGTAGCACTGTATGGACTGGCACAGACCAGTGGTGGACCTGCAGTGGTGAGTAGTTTCAGTAAGCACAGACCTTTCTGGGTGGACACCATTTCCAGGTGCCACGGCTTCCAGGGGGAAGGCTATATGGATGTGGATTCTTAAATATGGAGCTCCCTTGTGCTGACAGCAATGGGGGAAAGGTGTTTGGCTCAAGGACACATCGTACTGATGTGCAGGTGGGTGGTGGAGCTCAGAATAGAAAATAGGCCAGGGGTCTAGACTCACACCATGTGTAAATCCAACCATTTCTGAGATTTCTCTGAATATATTTAGCTATGGAATTGGGTTTAGCGGGTGATTGTTTTGAATGATGAGCTGTTCATTACATCTGTTTTCCCTGACTGCTGATGTGAAATAATTGACAGATGAAATGTGAGAGGATAATTTCATGTTTCACACCAGTGACTCCATTTTATGTGGTTCCCTTCTCACATGATTGGGAAAGACTACTGTCATATGAATCCTTTGCCTAACTGAATGATGAATCAGCAGGTCAATGCTGAGGTCATATCAAGACCTCCCAAACAACTCTTTATTGTTGTTTTGGTTTGGTTGGGTTTTGTAAAGGCTTCTGAATAGGTTTTGTGGCATGGCATATGGTTTCAGTGCTTGTCCCAAAGTTCAGTCTGGTTCTGTTAAATATTTTAACTATGCAATGGCAGTGATACCCAGTGGCAGTCCTTTTTCTGGCAGTTAGCAGGGCAGCCAGTAGCTGATTGAACACAGACAGTGGCCTGGGCTTCATCCCAGGGATAACGTCTGTGGCTGAGGGAGGAAAAGGGCACTATGGAGAAACTTGCTTAAGTTTGTACTTCTCTTGTTAGGGTCAAACTTGAGCAGAGCAAAACCCGTAGTATTTTTTGTCCTGGTAGATGAGCCTGAAGTGACCTTTGCTGTGTTCCGTTTGGCAATAGTTTTGGATGCCTCTGGCTCAGAGCAGGGGGCAATCTGGTGTGCTGTGAAATCAGATAGCAGATCCTAAACGCAGCAGGTATTCATGGTGGATACGACACCAACATCCTTGGGAGGTGCTGCGTGGGGCCATCACTCACACTGCCGAGGAGAGGTGCTTGCAAAAGGCGCAGAAACTCTTCCCCTTTCTCCTGTACAAATTTGAGATTACTGTTTGCGTTGTAATCCTACGGCTGCGCCAGGATTCTTTTTATAGAATTTGTCCCAGGTTTGCCTGGTGATACTGAGCGCCCACAAGAAATTTCCCTTTTCCTCCTGCTGCCCCCACCACAGGAGTAGGTGAGGAGCACAGCGGCTGGCAGGAGCCTGACACCAAGCGTATCCTCATGCCCAGAGTTCTGAGCCTTTCTACATGCTCTGAGGTTCCTGCCAGCACAGCTTTCCAATTTCTCATTTACAGAGGGCTTAGCACGTTATTGCCATCGGAAGCTCCTAGGGCAAGATAAATACATGCTTTGTGCTTCTGCCTCTTGTCAATGGCGCTATTCTTGAGCCCAGTCCCAGCCCCGATGCTCGGTCTGCAGGCCAGCAGATGCAGGAGCTCAGTGAGGGTGGTCCGGGCTAGGCGCACTCTGCATCCTGAGTTTCTCAATGCCCAGCGGATGAGCCCTGGGGGGAGACCCAGGCAGCCCTTCACTAGTAGAAGAAGCTGGCAGCAGCACAGGGCCCCCAGAACAGTGCTCATAAAGCCGGGAAGAAGTCTCCTCCTGTGGCGTGGTGCTGTGTGCCAAGCCGCTGTCCCTCCAGCCAAGGCAGGCCAAGGAGTGTCCCGCCAGGCCTGCCAGCCCCTTTCATGAGGCAGCCAGGGCTGCCGCTGTGTGATGCTCCCAGCCAGGGGCTGGGGGCAGGGTTAGAAACCAAACTCCGGCTTTTCTTCTTGGCCCTTGAGTTTTTATGTCTAAACATATCAATAGTCTGTTTTTCTCAGTTTTGTTCTCGGCCTCCATCTCCCCTCCACCAGAGGTGCAGGCATGGGGGATCACACTCCACCAAGCAGAGGGCCGGCCGCAGGCCGTGTGATTTTGTCCATCTCATTACAGCGAATGCATCACCTGTGTGACTCAGTCGTTCTCCAGCCGCCTGCAGAGAGAGGCCTTCGGGAGCTGTTGCAACAATAATCCTGTCTCATTACAGCATGCGGCACTGCCGCTGTGCTAGGAGGCAAGCTAGCAGATCTCTCCTTAGAAAACAGAAGGAGTAAAAATATCTTCTGCATCCTGGCAGAAAATTAAGTGTACAGAAAAAGCAGATGTTCAGTTCTTGTATTTCTCTGTGATGATTTTTTTCCTGAATTTTGGGAGAAAGATGTTCAAACTCAGTGCATTTAGTGGGCCCCTACTCTACGTCACAGTTGGGTTCACCATTTTCATGTTCTGCCATACTCCTCCTCCCACTCACAATTCCCTTCACTCCTACACGTCTTCTGGTGATCCTCCAGGGGTACTGCCTTGGGTAAACCCCCTCAGCAAGGAAAAGCTGCAAGCTGGTACCAGAGGCTTTCCTATAGCCCCTGTTATGCTTTAGGACCACTGGGACCACTTGGCAGCACAGCTTTTTGTCCTCCTACAGGGCAAAGCTCTTTTCTACCACCCCCCCTGCCCCAGAGCCTTTCCTTCTTCTGGGGCTCTGCTGAGGGGCTCCCCAATATGGGTGTGGGTCTTCCACATGGGGGACTCCAGGAGCTGAGCTCTAGCTCACTCTAGATCCTGACTGGGGGCCAGAATGGCCTTCTGTATGCCAGAGGATTTGCTGCAGGAACCTCCTCCTAAACAGCAGATGTCCTTGCCAAAGGAGGGTATTCAAGCTTATGCTTTCTGTAAGAAAAAATGCTTCCTGAGCAGTTAGAATTTTCTCTCCATTTCTCTGTATTAAAACTTAAAAAAAAAAGAGAGAGAGAAAGCATTATTTTGTGCATGTGGTAGTGTAGTTTAAATATAATAAAGGAGAACTAGTCTTTTTTTCTCCAGTTAAAGAGTTGCATTTATGCATTTTAATATGAAGATATGCTCAGTGGGGAGCAAGAGCCTATCATTGGCTCTTACTGCAGGCAACACAAACTGCAAATGTAAAAGAAAGGACTGCAGCACAGAAAGGAGGAAGTGAATTTTAGATGCAGGGGGAAAATACAAGTATTTAGACCATATCTGGGTCTATAAAGCCAGAGATAGAAGGCTTTCTCTTTTATATTTTCTTTTTATTGTTTTTTATAGAGCAGTACAATACAAACATTACAACCTGGCTGACTCCTGCAGAGATGCCAGGCACTAGCGTCGTGTCCAAAAATTAGCTTTATACATATGCTAAATTAAAGATTGGCAGCCGCAGCAGCACAAATCCCATATTGGCAGCAGTTTGCAAATCCCACGTTGGCAGTCTTCTCCACATGAAAGAAGAGAGGAAATACAAAGGGCAAAAAGCCCAAGAGACTTTCTCTATCGAATAGCAGCGAGTGGAACACATAAACTATCTGTAGGGGAAAAAAATCTCTGAATTACTGAAGATGAAAGATTAAACTGAATGTGTGATAAGCTCAGGCGAGGCTCTGTTTACACCTTTTAGAAGCAAACACTGGTTTGGTTTTGGGAAGGGTGCAAGTCCAGAGCTGATCAGGGGATGGCATTTGCCCTATGGGGACTGGAACTGAGGGAGTCTGCTGCTTCTCTGACATTTGTACAAGGCAGGAATAGCACCATTAAGTCTTTTAAATCCAACCTGTCACTAAATACCTTGAACCCTGTAAAGCATGTAAGGTTACTTGGTTACCCCTTCACAAACTGTATATCATGCTCTATCTGCAGAAAATCCATTGTTTTTTGAACTTGCGTTCATTATGAACCGATCAAAATTGTCATCACTTTTAATTCATCAATCTGAACATCTGTATTTGCATGTTACTTCTGCTTATTACTGTATTCTGTGTGTGTTTCACAACAGTGAATATTTTCTTTTACATGTATGCTTTTGGCAGCAGTTTTTCATGGTCTGCCCAGCCCGGATGGATTACTTAGCTCCTTACCCACCCTCCTATGTTATTTTGGCTTGCATTGCTTCCTTCTTGAGAAGCTGCTGCATCTGTTAATTTACCTTGAGATGTAATTGCTTCTAATGCTTTAGCCTGTTTGGATTTTAGAAGTCACAAATGTTGTGTTGGTGTAAGTGTCTGGATCTAACAAAGATATTCAGCAGCACATCTTTGTTAGAAGGTGTCACCTAATATTTAATTGTAATGGTTGGCTGTACTAAAAGGAGTGTCCTGAGATGGAAGTGCAGAGAAGTATAATTTGCATTTTTCCAGGGTTTTTATTTTTGTTTAGTGCTCACTTAAAGAATAAAGCATTTCATGGTCTTCCAAATCTCTGATCTAGCCCAGGACATGAAGTTTTTTTTGCTTCCCCAAGGAGGAATTTGCATTCAATCCAAGAACAGCAAATGGCAGACATTTCACCCTTTCCATTGGCATGCCGAATGCCAGCCCTCACTACTTTAGGTAACAAACTCTGCCCAGGACAACCAATTCTAGGCCAGCAGCGTGGGATCTCATGCACTGCCAAATTGATGGAAGCGGCTCTGGATCAGGCACATCTGTCAGGCAGGATAGCATGTGTGGTACAATGCTCTTGGCCTTTGCTTCCTGCAGGTGAAGGATGCAAGTGTTTTCTGCTTGCACTGGGCTTTCCAGCTGCATCAAGAGGTGGGCTGCAGTGACTGGACATGGGGTTTGGGGGAGGAGAAAGTTGTTCCTGTATTACTCATCAGCTGGCCTCTGGTAGCTATGTCCTGGACAAAGGCACTCAGGTTTTCCACTGGGGCACCCACTGAAGCCTGGCTGTGCTCCATGCTCGTGGTGGTTTTCTCTGCCAGGTCTGATTTCACACATTCACTCTGTCGAGTCTACTCTCACCACTGCAGCCCTGTTTTTGCTCCCAAGCTTTCTCTAGAGCCTGAAGGACTGGCTGTGTCCTTGAGTTGTCTGGCTTTGGCTGCAGATGCCAAGATGCTTCAAATAAGAAAAATTATCAGGTGGCACATTCTAAGCAAATAGAAACAGCTCTTTTAAACACAGTGCATAGTTAGGCTATTTTCCCTCTGTTGAGCAGATGTGCATCAGTCCAAAAAAGCAGTAGGGCATATTCATGAAGGAATCCAATCAAGGGCTATTAAACATAAAAATATTGCCTCTCACTCCAGCAATCTCTGAGTTGTAGGTAAGAAAGGTGTTTATTTCTTCAAAATTATAGGAAAAGTGGATTTTTAACAGCTTCTCTCAATTATGAATGTATATCGACCAGTTTACAAAGGACGAGAGAGTAAGGACGGGAAGTTTAGACAGACTTTTTGGTGATTACTCTGACCAGCTGAGGATACCACACAAATTTGTGACTGTAGCTTGGATCCATGATGTTCTGGATTGACAAATGTGCAACTTTACTCATGCTATGCATATCCTTTTTCTTTTATTGCATACTGTGCCTGTAGTGTATTAAACTATAAGAAATCTATCCAGATTTCTCTAGAAGAGCTTGCTGTGCTGGGAATCCATTCTGTTATCTCAGGTTCAGGTTTGATTTTATCAATTCTGATACACTAAGTGAATGTCAGAGAATGATCTGTAATTACATATGGTTTTTGCTGTATGAAATTCTTGAATCTGACAAAATCAACACCACGTAATTCATGAGCATTGACCTCAAGGAAAGCAAGGCATTGAGGAGGAAGGCCCATTACATAGCAAGTACCCATACTGAGGAGGGTGGAAGTGAGGCCAATTTCTGAACATCTTGGGAAACCAACAAGGATTGAGTGCAGTCCTGCTGAGAAAGACCTGGGGGTACTGGTGAATGGCAAGCTGGTCATAAGCCAGCAATGTGCCCTCAGAGCCCAGAAAGCCATCTCTATCCTGGGCTGCATCAAAAGCCATGTGACCAGCAGGGCAAAGGAGGTATCCTGCCCCTCTATGCTGGTGAGGCCTCACCTGGAGCATTGCGTCCACATGTGTAGTTCTCAGTACAGGAGAGACCTGGACCTGTTGGAGTGCATCCAGAGGAGGGCCGCAAAAATGATCCATGGAATGGAACACCTCTCCTATAAGGAGAGGCTGAGAGAGCTGGGGCTGTTCAGCCTGGAGAAGAGAAGGTTGTGGGGTGACCTGATAGCAGCCTTTCTAAAAGGGAAGCTACATACAGGAAAGAAGGGAACAGACTCTTTAGCAGGGTCTGTGGTGATAGGACAAGGGAAAAAAAGTCTTCAAGCTCAAAGAGGGTAGATTTAGGTTAGATATAAAGAAAAAATCTTTTACAGTGCCCTCACTGGTGAGGTGCTGGAACAAGTTGCCTGGTGATGTTGTTGATGCCCCGTCCCTGTAGACTTTCAAGGCGAGGTTGGATAAGGCCCTGGGAAACCTGATCTATCTATGAATGTCCTTGTTCATTGCAGGGAAGTTGGACTAGATGGCCTTCAGATGTCTCTTCCAACTCTAAAGACTCTGTGATTCTATCATCAACTTGATATGTGCGTGACAGTGTCTGGAGCATCTCTTGGTTGCCCCCTCATGGATGCTGCCTTCTCAGACCAAGCACATTTGAGGCCCCAGAAAAACACTGATGTTCCCCAGAGTACTGCTGCTGGCTTGCAGTCTGTCATGCCTCAGCTGGAGTTGCTGGCCCAAGCCCTGCTGTGCTCCTGTTCAGTGTGGGTGACCTGGGCTGTGGTATCTGAGGGGACACTGAGTGAGAATGGGTGTTTTGTGGTGGACGAAGAAGCACCAACGTTCAGCGAACTTCCTTATGAATCATCATGAATGTGCTAGTAAGGTCCAGAGGATGTCCAGGGACTTGGTGTGGAAAGGGAATGACAAAACCACAGGATAGCTGAGTCCAGTTTTTTTTAAGCCTGTTTGGAAGCTCAGGCTAGGCTAAAGTTACCCTCCTGGAATGCGTGAATAGCTTGATCCTGGCTGATGGACCTTATCCTGTGTCAGTTCTCTGCACCATGTGGGCAAAGCGATTTTAGTCTGGGATTAGGAGCTTTAACCACAAGACACACTTTCCCATTGGCTGCAGCTTTTACTTTTTGTACCTTCTTTCTGATACTTATCCAAAATGCTCATGGAGCTTTTTTTTAAAAAAACACCCTCAGTAACTTATCATTTTCAGTGCAGTGTTTACACGCTTGAATTATTTGTAGATGCCTTCCATCTTAATCACGCTTAAGCTAAACAATACATATTTATCTCATTTCATCTCCTTTTTTCGCTTCAGTCCTTTTTGCTTCCATGTGAACACGTTTCTATTTATTATGATCTTTCCGTTGAGAAAGAGCCTAGAATTAAAAATAACTAGATACTGGCAGTGCTGCAGTGGCAGAGCTGCACAGGGAGCTCCACTGGCTGTTTCCTTATGAGTGCCATGTCACACAGCGTGCCCCTTTCCCATTTGCCATCCCCAGTGAGCCACACCGCCTCTACTGCTTTGTCTTTCTCACTGATGATCCGTGGCTTTGAATTTCGTTTTTATCTTCAGATCTTTTGTATTATTTCTCATACTCTCACACGGCTTTTCATTTTTTCCACATTAGGACCGCTAGAAAATTTTCATTGGGGTGATGCTCACATTTTCTTCAAGACCGTGATGCAAATTACAACAACAAAAAAGGAGGGGAGTACCCTGGGCACTTGTCTTAGCTCGATCTGATCATTTTACTTTTGATTTCTGCTTATAATGTACTTAACAGTGTTTTACAGCAATGTACCGTTGTCCCCTTCAACATGAATTTTGAGTGATTGGAAAGCAGAGGTATAATAGATAAATTGCAGTGAAATGGTAAGAAAATCTTGAACAACTAAAATTCTATCATAATGCATAATGTTTTGAATAGTCCTCCTGATTCCATTTCATTAATTTCATTTTGTAATATCATAATGACATAAGAATATGTATCAAAAAGCCTGAAATTATTCATAATTGTGACCGTCTACTCCTCCCCCATGTCCTGTCAGTTTCTTCATCCCAGATTAGTGTCTGTTGGCTTGGGAAGCAAAGAAGGAGCAGATGGACCACAAAATGAGATTCTGTAACCTTCTTACCCAATAGATCTGCTTTCTGCATGTATTCAGACATATTTACTTACTGTAGTGACAATTATCAGTTTTATTTCTTTTAAGAAAACCAAACAATTTCAGCTCAGTATGAACGAGAGCAAACTAAATTGTCTTCTGGCACCACTATATAATTTTAATCAATTAGGAGTTATATAGCCAAATTCCGAGCTGTGTTATACCTGAATATGTCCATCAAATTAAGAGAAATGCTTTGATATAAGGGGACTTGATGGGGGCCAAAATAATTAGAGTACATGTAGTCTGTGGAAACCAGATAACATTTTATTGTGCATAACACAGATCAGAAGAGCATGACAATATAATTCCTCGGATTTTTTTTTTAATATGCTTTTTTGATGATCAGAAGGAGCATCTTCTTACTTGCAAATGAGGAGAGTTGGATACAAGAGTAACCAAATCATAATGATGACAAAATGCACTATATAAAGAATTTAGTTTATTCAGAAGCTCTGCCTCATTTGAAGAGCGTCTGTTCAGAGCACTAGGTGTGTTTTAAAGGAGAGGAGATACACATCACTGACTAGTGTTTGGATAAGATATCTCTGTGAGTGGAAATTGCCATCTATTCACGGCAGCGATAGATTCAGCTCATCTAGCAATACATTAGCCTTTTCATATTATAAAACGCCATGTGTGTCATCCAGGATAGCAGCCAGTGGTCCCAGAAACATAGGGGTGAGGTTCACCTTGCCAGTTGTAGGTCTCCAGGAGGAAGGCACCTGGTCTGAACCAATTGCCTGTGAGGGAGCTGGGCGGCTCTAATGAAGAAACCATCTCCATGTCTGAGGCAGCTGGGATAAGATGAATCTCCGTTCAGAGACACCAGCCCAGCTCTGTTGGCTGTAAAATTAGCCTCGAAAAAAATCACAGAGCACACGTCTGGCTTTAGATGACTCAAGCTGGATGAGAGGAATCCCACCTCTGTGTCTAGGGCAGTCTGCAGTGCAGGAAAAAAAAAGCAGAGGGGAGGGTTTTGCCCAAAAATGCAAGTTGTACCAGGTTCTTTTACTAAAACAGTGCCTTCACTCCCATGCTACGCACATGGGACTCGTCCAACACCTATATGGCACACACATGGCCAAGCACTGGGTGTCTTCCTTAGGAGGAGAAAGGAGCATGCCAACCTGGTGATTAGGGCCTGGAGTTTTAGGAGTTTAGGTAATCGAGAAAATAAAAATGAAAAGCGGGCACTTGGTGTACAAGAATTGCCTGGCTGCCTTATATGCCTGAGAGCATTGCCAAGAGCTGCAGGTGTTCAATCAGACCGCTTTTATTCAAGGTGCCCAATGTGGATTTGGAAACCACCATGTAAGGAACCCGGCTTGAAAATTGACCTTAATTTCTTCTAATTGCATGTCTTATTCTTCATTATTTTTCTTGTAAAAGACAGAAATTAGAAAGGCAGTTCACTAGTGCAGCTATTTTTGACTCATCACTGACTTTGTCTTACGTCTTGTTATTTAATGGGTTCCAGTGGCCATATGCTGTGGAGAATCCTGGAACAAAGTAAGTAAACTGGGAGGCATTGCTCAGAAGGATAAATTTCACAGTTGGAAATACACTTAATACTAAGCCTTCTAACCAGTTTTTCCAGAAATCGCAAACTTGATTACTGCGATATCTGAACATGGCATTAGCTACTCTAATGAAGAAAATAATTGATATGCCATGGAAATTAGGTCTAATTAGTTCTCAGTAAGATAAATATCTCAGTTTAGCTGAAAAGTCAAAAAGGAAGATTTTACAGTGTTCCAGATTATAAATATGACCCTTGTTCTTCACCCTCCCCTGCCTTGGGATGATAGTGGTAGAAGTGAAAGGTCTACCTGTCAGAGTCTCTGTAGCCTGTACCCACCTGACATGGGAAAAAGTGACAAAGGTGCTAGGTCATTTAACTCTTGCATAGCTTAAAATCCATTTATTTTTTTTCCACAAGTTTTAGGCTAAGATTCTATCTTTAGAACTGCACAGCATAGTATCACATATCTATTCAACATAGTATCACATACCTATTCATTTTCTTCAATTAAAGAAATACAGTGATGTTTTTGTGCAGGTATATAGCAAATAATGCTCTCCAGTCTTTTTGAGCACCATTTTCAGTGACTTCAGAACAACATGAACATTGTATTATATCAATAACATTTTGGTGGAGGGAAAGTGTTGACCTATGACAAAATCAAAGTCACTATTAAATTTTAAAGGACGAAAGATGGATATAGATATATATATATGTGATGGGCCATCCATCCATATATACACCAAGGCCACCTCTAGGCCTTGTTCATGTTTGGACAAGGTGGGTGATGTACAGCCAGAAGTACATCTTTGCAGGGTGCTGGCAAACGATGAGCCAGGCTCTCTTCCCCCTTCACCAATGCAGTTACAGTGATGAAAAGCAGAATTAAGCCTTCATAGTAGTTGCCTATTTTTTGCTTCTTCGGTGCACAGACAACAGAGATCAAAATTGTTCATTGCCCAGATAAGCTTGAATTTCCAGTTTGCACATGTCTCGTTTTCTACAAAGCAAAAGAGAGAGGAATCCATGTTAGCTAATAATTCTATTTTATATCTTCTAATTTTCACAGAATAAGCTCTAAAGTGAACCCTTTAAAAGTCTGCCTCCAGATTATGAATTTTTCAGAGCCTCTGAGCTAGCAGCCCACAGGCCCTAAAACCACTGTGTGCATTCTGCAACACCACAGGCTGTTTTGAAAATGTGAAATATTAAGGAGGCAATTTCCCTTATTTGTTGTGATCTGTTTAATTCCTTTGCCGACAGCCTGGCAGAACTGCCTCTTTTGCCAGCTGCATCTGTTCCCTGTTGCCTCTAGCTCGCCTCTGGGAAGGGAGCATGGCACAGGCGACCCGCAGAGCAGCAGGGACACCTCCTTGGTGTATCAATGGCACTCAGAGCCCAAAGGCATGGGGACAGCGTGCAGGACCAACCCAGAGATCTGCTGGTAAGGAGCAATGCTCCCAGGAGCAGTGTCACTAAGCAGGACCTGGGGCGTGCAGGGGGAAAGTGATGGCAGGAGGCAGGAGAGCTCCTTCCAGATGCATACAGTCCCTCTGCAAAACCAGCTCTCTGTCTGTATGTCTTCTTGGCAAGTTTCGAATAGGGGAAAAGTGAATGATCTGAAGTTTGTAGTCATGGCTCATGATGACTTTTCAGTGCCTCTGTGCCTTGATAAACACACACCTCTGCCCAATGATATTTCTTCTTGCAAAGTGAGCATGGGGGAAACCGTGGCAAGCTAGTATTCAATTTGCCTGGATGAAGGTGAATAATAAGTGAGTAAAACAAGATGACTCTTTGTACGGCCTTTAAATATTAATAAATATCCATTCTCATTACTCATTCCCTATCATTAATTTATTTCTCTGATTTTATTATCGGTCTTTCTGGTTGCTACCACTCTCCTGCATCTTTCATTTTCATACTTGCAAGCATCATGAAGGTTCCCAAGTACTCCATTCATAGATGCACAATTGCAGGATGAGATTCCATGCAGACCAGCAGCATATGTATGGAGATTTCTTCAGTGGGAGCCTATTGCAATGATTTCATCACGCAGCACCAAGACAGCAGTTGTTTTTTAAAATCTATTTACTCTTTTCGTAACAAACCTACTGACTGCAGAAATGAGAACTCAGCCTGCAAACAGTCCCGATTTAAGTAAAAGCACCCCCACACTAGACTATAACAGTGGCAGATGGACAGAGGAAGACTGTGTATGTAGTCATATTTTTTTACCATTATAGTATAGACCCTTTCAGCTTGCAGCGAGCGACTTGCCATCTGCAAATCTGAGTCTTTCCTTTTCTGCTGAGGCACCGATTCAAGAATCATGATTTCTAAAGTTGGAGTTGCAGTATTAAGTGGTTTATCTCTCGTTTAAAGGCACATTTGTCTCGGGATTTTGCTTGAAATACATAGGAAAGGCATCCTGAAAATTTCCCTCAGATCTCTTCTTAAAACAAAAGCAAAACCCGGTGGCTCCGGCTTAGGTATGCGGTGAGGTAATGGATTGCGCACATGAATAGCTTTTTGTCAAACAGTCCCTTATTGCTGTTGTTCTCCCTTCTTTGTGCATTTTTCAAATGGTCTGTGACGCTTCTTGATGCTCTCTGGGCAAATGATTTGCTCCGTGCCTGTCTTAAATGTGGGCTGCCACGAGCACTGCTGTGGCACACATACAGACCTGCAGCACGGCCGTTTGCTGTAGTGCTGCTCCTCCAGAGGGATGGAGAATGTGATCGCTACATAAATGTCTTTGATTTTAAGTGCCAGACCTTTGTGTAAATGGCTGCTGATTTGGCGGGAGTGTCAATTTTACACATATTTGAAACAAGGTCTGGGCACATTTTTAAAACCCCTCGGTGTGAAATGCTGCCTTCCGCACTGCTTTTTTCCACTGTTCTGTCGGTCCATAAGTTTTAAAAGTGTGATGGAGATGTTGAGCATCACAGAGCTCAGGCAAGCATATGCAAGGTACAGCCTACCCAGCCTTCTGCTGCTCTCAAATGATGGGCAGGGAGTCGCTTATTCTCAGGGTCACGACTCATACAAGTTTAACAATTTTTTCCCCTCTGTGTAGCCAGCAGCAACCAAAAAATCTCCTTCAGGGATGAAAGCCCATTTTGAACTTGTCTAAAAAGGAGAGGATGCAATGCAGTTCTGGCAAATCTGTTTCAAGAGGTGCTGCAGTTCGCACTGCGATTCTAATTTTCACCAAATCGGGGTTGCTGTCTACAGAGGGAAAAAGAGGGAGGGTTTCTTTTGTTAATCACACACACAAGAGCCTCGTACAAAATAAACTATTAAACACAGTAATTACAGTCATTTTTGTTGAAATATTTCTACACAGTAAACCTGTGGCTTTGAAAACTCTACCAGAAGCAGAAGGAAAACAACCTGTAATGAAAAAATTGAAATCAGAAGCCACTAATAACACTAAAGGGAGCCCAGAAGCCAAATTAACGTTTCTACAAAGAAATACTTTCCTATACCAGGCAAATTCATAGGAAGACTCTTACCTGGCTCTTTATATACAGGATTCAGATTTCAGTTTGAAGCACGCTTTTTACAAACTGTTTAGTGTTCATATGTCATTACCACTGTTGGGCCAGATTGCACCTGGCATCGATATAAACAAAGCTTTGGCAGGAATTCTTTCCTTTGGGATGGAGACATCTGATTTTCAAGCAGAAAACATGTCAGTGTTGCAAGACACTCCAAATAGCCTGTTTTACCAGTGCAGTAAATTAACCCGCCTGGTGTAGTGTTAAATGCTTTACAAACATCGACTGAAGGTGAGGGAGGGAAGCAGCAAAAAACAAACAAAAACGTTTCAATAACTAGCTTGACTAGTAGCGGTGGAAAAACTACCACCACAGCTTGACAGCAGGAGGTGGGCCTTGGGAGGGAGGAGTACAGGGCACACTTTCTGTGTTTCGTCTGTGTTCATCGCAGAGAGCGTGCCGTGGCACAGGGAGGTGCAGAGAGACGGAACGGGAGCAGTTATACAGGCAGGGGAACAGGCATCTCCCAACAGAAAGCTCCATCTAAAACACAGATTAGGATATCAGCACACAGTGTCTTGAACTCATCATAGCCTTGTCTACAGGAGGAAGCTTATGTGCAAATAATTACACTCAAGGGGCTTGTCTCCAATGCTGCAAACCGCTGGTAGTCAGTGGCAAAAAAAGAGGATGCAATATTCAGCTGTCCCCTCGCTTCTCCGTCATTCAGGATGAAAACACCACGCTACACTTTTGGGCATGCAGAACTGGCTGAGTGGAAGCCCCTGTTGCTAGGTCTGCATTTGTGTTAGATGAATGGTATGCAGTGCAATGGGGCTCAGCCTGCCTGGGGCTCTGTGCTGACTGTGTGTAAGTGTTCAGCTATAACTGCCAGAAAGCGGGTCCGTGTGCATATAACCAAACAGTGACCTGTCCCAAGGAACACGGGCAGAAGCGGTGTTCTTAAAGATAGGTATTTATGTCACTTTTAGTGATCAGAGAAGACTGAAGCCATTTTGCTACTATTGTCTTGCTATTTTAATTACCGTAATAGCCATCTATTTACAAACATGCACGCAAGTGGGCCAGAATAATTAATTAATATTCATAATCACTCATAAAAAGTGACAAAGCTTGTGTTAGGGAGGGTGATAGCTCCAAAGAGGATTAGATTTATATGAAGGGTAGATTTATATTGATATGATTCAGCGTGCTTGCTTCTTGCTAGGGCAGCGATGGAGGAGTTAGCTTCCATACTGGCAGAGATTTTATTCTGGTCAACAGGAAATGAAAACTGGCCAAGAAACTGCCAACAGAATCTGAAGCTGCGAAACCTGGTCAAGAAGAAATTAAGCCAAATAAGCAACAGATGAAAAATTATCTTAAAGCAAAGATCAAATCACTCAGTTGGAAATGAGAATTATATTGGAAAAGGTGATGCTGAGAGTGTGAAGTGATGTAGGAATTTAAAACATATATATTAATAAATATATGTAAGTGTTGAACACTAATATTTTTTTTCTAATGGACTTAAGCATTTTTCAAGGAAATTAAAAAAAAAAAGTGGAAAGCTTTAATATGTCTAAAGACTTACAACAAATAGCAGAGGGGAATTTAAAATCTTATGAATAAGATTTATTTTTTTTTAAGAGAATGCCAGAGGTCTGAGGAGATGATATATCAAATGAGGAATCAGAAAAGAAAGACATTCTGGTAGGGTATATATTTTACAACACTAGTGTTGTGCCTGGTATGGCATCCTCAGCTTTAGAATAGTCCAGAGGCCTCAAGATAAACTTGCTAGGAAGTCAGTTGGGCAATTACCTGCTACATGCAATAGTGGGGAGAGACAGAAAATGAGTGGAGTTCTCTTGCTGTAGAGAAAACAAGATTCAGGGATCACTTTGGTCTATAGTGGCCACAGCCCCATCACAGACAAAAGCAAAGACATCCTAACTACCAATGGACAGCACAAGGGCCAAAAACATGCTGGTGGGGACAGTGTTGCAGAGCCCAGTTGGAATTAACAAATGGAACATGGTGCTTCTGGAGATAGCTGGTGCCGCTGCCAAGGGAATGTGATACTTGGTGGCAGGCAGACAAGGAAGGAAAAAGATGGGAGTACAATCTGTGTCCCATCAGGGTCAGTCTGCACCTGCTATGGGTGATGGGAGTGGTAATTCTGGCTGGAGAAGACCTCTGGGGGAAAAGACCTCTGGGGGAAAAGTTACCTGCTGTTCATTATATGAGGTACATTATTACTGGGGCAGTCATAAACAGTAAGTGGGTTTACCAAGCAGAGAACAGTTTCCATAAAAAAAATATTTGTTAGGTAAATAGGACACATTTTCATGAATCTGTCTTGGTAGTCCTTCATTCAAACCAAGGGGGAGATTCATAACAAATCAAAGGGGCAAAAAAAATCGCTGAATACATATTTAGTGCAGTCAGTTACACAACTATAAAGCCGAGACAATGTGAGTAAAAGTGATAATCTCATGGGTGTCAAATTTGTCAGTACTGAATTCCATTTTATCACAGCTGGTTTAAAATTAATATTGGGGGGGAAAAAAAAGAGTGCCAATGAATGTAGTTATACTGCTGTAAAATCCTGGTTGTCCATTTAGGTCACCCGTACAGGAAAAAAGTGCTATCAGCATTTTGGCAAACAGATGCATGCCAAAGTTTTGCATCAACTTAATGTTATTGGCGTTAACCAAATTAATTGTTAAATCAGTACAGGCAGGGTCTGGGTTGGCCCCAACATTTTATATTTGTACTGAGATGTGGTCTGCACCCATCCTTTCAGTCTTGTATTGATTTTTCATTGAGAGAAAGTATATGATAACCCAGACAAAGAATTTGAGCTCAAAGCCTGATGGACTGCTTGAGGTAGATGAAAGCTCTGTTGCACTTGGACTTGGATATATCTAACAGTAGGTAACAGAGACATGGCTGGAGGAGTCCCCATGCTCAAACCTGGAAAGAGGCACTGAAGAGAGCTAACTAACTTGAGGCAGGAGTTGCAGTAGTCAAGTAATAAAAGATTTAGCAAGGTTCCCTGCTTCCAGAGGCCTCCATCAGCTAAGCTGAGGTGCCATTATGGGTAAATAAGTGTGGATATAAGAATGGTGACTCCTGATATGGTTGTGATGGGATTCAGACACTTGCTTGAATCTCACCGCTACCTCTTCATTAGCAGGAAAGAAATGAAGTCACGGGTGCATAGTTGGCTGGCTCCAGTTCTCTAGGAGCAGCTATTGGAAAAAAAGAACAAAAAAAACCCAGAAAGTTCTTTCTTATTTACCCTCCTGACTGCTTATTGCCAACCTTTACAATGCCCTTGCTTAAAATGGTGCAATTTTTTGTTTGGCCATGCTGAAATGGTCTAGATTTTAAAGTAAAAATAAAAAACAATTTCTCCACCCAGAAGTGAAATAAGTTTTTCTAAGTGATTTCTCTGTGATCCAGTTTGTATCTTGGCTTGAGAAACAGCTGCTTTGGAAGCTCTGCATAAGGGAAAAAAAGAAGGATGGAATGGCAATAAGCGGAAGATAGGAACTGCTTAGATCGTGAAGAAATGAACCTGAATTGATTTATCTTATACTTTGATTGGGAAATACGCACCAACCTTACTTCAAATTTTCCGGAAGCCCCGCTGTGAAGCACCTCCTTAGCCTAGCATTACAAATAATTGATTTCATCAGAAAAAAAGTACAGCTGAAGAAAACCTTAGGGAAGGAAATGCCACAGGTTCCAGTAATTTGTTCTGCTGCAATCAGGAATATCTAAATGAGGAATTTAAAAAGGTGTTGAAGAACACCAATAAATAATTAAGATTTCTTCTCTACGTGTCTATAAAGATGTGTATTGTATTGTACCGGTAACGTACAGTTCATCTATTAGTGATGTACAAACACTGTGACCGTGGGGCTGGCACAGGGGAGATTTGACCTAGAAAATAACCACCTCCTCAGGTGCCTCTTTCAAACCAGAGAAAAATCACAATTTCTTTAACACTGATCATAGGTCTAGGCAGGAACAAATTCACATCCTCAGATTTGGCTTAGACCACAGAAAACAACTGAAGTCATTTCTAGGAGATCCTTTCTCCTTGCCATGAGTACATGAGTCACTGAATTGATCTTATTTTATGCATGAGGGCTCAGTTTCTGTCTCAGATAATCGCTGCAGACTGGGATGTGCGGGATGCAGCATTCTGGTGCTACTTCCCCTCTTCAGAGGTGTAGGTGAGAAGGAAAGGGGGACAGTTGCATAGGGATTCTGCCAAGAGGGAACAGCAAGCTGTAAGCTGCTGAGAAAACGCAGCCTACAGGAGGTGCTAATCTGTATTTGGGGTGGATTTGGAGATCATTGACTCACTGCTGACACCTGTCCTGGTGGGTTCTCTGTAAGAAGGAAGCTCTTCTAGTGGAGAAAGAAGGATTTCTGGCTAAGTCCAGCAGAGTGACACACTCTTAACATTAAGGTAAACGCTGGAGGAGAAATACACATATAGAAAAAGCCTGCTCTGCAGGAAATCAAGAGTTATGTTGATTTGGCATGAAGCTTGCGAGGTCAGAGATTCCTGCATTGAACAACCCTGTGAAGCGCTCTCTCTTCAGTGCTTCTGCCATCTTCTTTCAAGCTTCTAAACTTAAAGATATCTGAAATTGTGTTCGTGGTCTCCTAACATTATTCTCCCATGGAAGTAATTACTGCAATTATAAGCTACTTTACAGCGTTAAAATGTATCTGGTCCAAGGAGCAGTCCCTGGTGCCTTCACCTAGTGGGGCTGAGGAACCATGTTGTATGGGGGCAGCCCTACAGAGCAGACAAACAGCAATGACAGGTGCATGGCATGTTGCTGGGCATCTCCCTGTGAAGAAGGTGGGGCTCTTAGGGACCTATGGTGTAATTGTTCCATGTGGTTTTTCTACAGTTTCAGCAGCTGGAGTAGTATGAGCATTGTGCCAAATCAATATGGCATTTGTTGAATGTTTAGCTGAGAATATGTTTCTCATGTCAAGGTGATATATGTGAGTGGTTGAAGACATGCAGGCCTTGCTGGAGCACTGGACAGCACTGAGCAGTCCTACCCATACTTCTGGAGCATGATCACAGGAGACCCATTGGTGAGACCACACTACTGCTTTGGTTTGCAGTGTGTTGCTCAACGCAGGGGTACCTGAGTGATCAGTTGGTGCCATAAATCCCATGCTAAATCCATTGTGTGGAAACTCTTGCAGCTGCTAAGTGACACCATTTAACTTTAAAATATGAGTTGAAAATGATCCCAGCTATTTTTTTTTTTTTTTTTATAGAAGCATGATTTGCTGTAGGCATCACTTGTAAATATTTGGTCTTCGTGAACTCTAGGATTTTTATCAATTACAAAATTTGAAGAGTTCATTTGGAAGGGAGCTTCAAAGACTGTCCAAATGCCTGACCTCTTCAGGGCTAACCAAAAATTAAAGCATGTTACTGAGAGCATTATCTAAAATTCTCTTGAATACTGACAGACACGTGGCATCAACCATCTCTGGGAAGCCAGTACCAGTGTTTGACCAACCCTCATGGTAAAGAAATTTGTCCTGAAGTCTGATCTTGGTAGCCTACAAATGCATGTAAAGCACTTAATGAAAAGTGAGCTAAGGGCTGTTAATCAGCTTTTGCACGGTTCAAAAAAGTCATGCTCCATTGTTCCAAATTTTGTCTCTAAAATACCTTTTACTGAGGCTGGGTGCAGATTGTGAAAATTCTCTTCAAGAAAAGAAGAAGAATGGAGAAAGCCATTGGTGCAGTTTATCTGATTTTTCTTAATGCCTTCTGTGTTCCCAGGGGCCTCTGTGAACCATGGGGCAGGTAGTGACTCTTTCAGTGAAAGCCTTTGGCCTTCCTTGCTTTCTGTTCAATAACTGTCTTAAAATGTGAGGAGTACTGCAAGTGGTTTTTAATCTAAAGACCTTTCATTGCCTTTTCCTAGATGCAGGCTCTCAGGCACTTTCTTTCTGATAAGATATATTCCCCCTTAGCTTTACACTATTTTAATGTTCACTTTATTTGGCTTATTTTTTTCCTCCTTTCTTTCTTTCTTCCTGTCTTTCTTCCTTTCTTTCCTTCTTCCCTTCTTTCTAACTAATTTATTAAATAATTGTAACAGTAATTAAACAACACTTCTGATGATGTGCATTTGCTGTTCATCACACCTCAACTCAGCATCTGAAAAGGAACAGATAATTTGCTAAAGTAAAGATAGTTCTGGTGGACAGTTATATATTTCGTTATCAGCATTAGAAAAAGATACATTTGTGAAGATAAAAAACGGGCATCTAAATGCAAACATTTGTCACAGTCATTTATTACATCATGCCATGGAAATAAATCTTTAGCTAGAATATTTTAAAATACAAAATAGCCATAGCATACAATTAAGTTCTGTGCCAGATGAAAGGAACATAGAGCTTTCTTTGTATTGATTACATCAGATTGGTTATTTTGTGGTCTCATTTCATCATGCAGTGGCTCATTCGGACTGTCCAGGAAGACTAATTAACACTAATGCTTCTAAAGAATTTTCGTTTGTGATGCTAATCTGTCACAAAACAAAAAGCATCCTCAGAAAGCCAGGGAAAAAAAGTAAAGAGACTACATCTTGCAGCCAGCTTAAATTAGTGTTAGCTTGATTTGTCTTAATTGAAAGGTTGTTTACATCTCTTTTGTAAGTGTTTATAAAAGTTGGCAGACAGAAGAATAGCTGCCCACGTACAAGCACAAAATTTTCTTTTATTGGAGCTGTTGTGTATGAGACTGTCATTAAAAAACCTTTTCTGTACATTTAGTCTTAAGGTATAAGTCTGTCTCTGTATTTATGTATACACACGCACAGCAGGCTGTATTATTTTTACTACGAACAAATTCACGCTAAGTCCTCATATCACACTGAATATTTCTACACATTCATTCTAGCAGCCTCTAATTAAATTTCTGTGAGATATGTGCAAGTTTGAAAAATATCTTAAACACAACTTGTAAAATATCTTGCTCTTGCACTAAGATACATGTCTCTGGGTTCCCTGGATCAGCAGAAACGTGCTGCTCTCATAGCTGAGCACCCCTGCAGCCGCATGGGGAATCACCAGCCCTGTCCTGGACTGTTGGCTGAGGGGACCTTAGGGTCTGCTCGTTCCAGTTCCCCACATTCCTGGCTTCTCAAGCCAAGCCATCATGCCATCATCATATATGGAAGTTGTCCAGCTCTGTTGGTGTTGGCCATTAAATGATGGATTTTTGGGATCCACATTGTCTGTGCTGATCGAGGAAGGGAAAGGCTTGCTAAAGCTACGTGGCAGCAAACAGCTCCCAAATACTCATAAGCATCTTAAAGTGATCTTATCCTCCAGAAAATACAGCAAAAATATCGGAGATGGGTGCAGTGATGCCTTCCTAGATCTTTAGGGCAACTTCCAGGAAAGTGGATAAAGGAGATAAGATTCCTCAGCAGAGCATAATTAAATTGCAGCTTAGTTCATAATGCTGACCGCTGAAGTGGTTTGCTTCATTTCAGTGTTGATAGACCATGTACTACATGTAAAGACAATTAGCAGAGCAGAGAGAAAAGCAGCAGATGCTGGAGATGCACCGAGTTAGATGAGTCATTATGTTACGATGAATCTGTTGTTCGGAAGAGTGAAAAGGATTGTATAAAAAATAAAGGACTTGGGTAGACCAAATAATTCTTAAAGAAAGATTTCAAACATTTTACAAGAGAGTAGCGGAAAAATCAGACTCTTGCAGAGTGCTTAAATGCACCTTTGCCTAAAGTGCAGAGAAGAGGTACAGCCATACACATGGAGGCCTTATTCTCCCTCCCCACTCCTGCCCCTTCTTTCCTTTAAGATTACATGTTGGCTTTGACACGTTCTCTGTGAAAACAGAAGAAAATGTGTTTTAAAAAACTTAATAAATCTTTTAAAATTTCTCGAATTATAATCTGATCTAGAAGGTAATTATAAGACCTGATTAAATAGAGGCTTCCTGAAAGCTTTGCAATAAACATATTTTTTGCAGCAGTTTTACAGTCTAACAAGGCTAGCTAGAAAAAAATAATTGCCATCTCAAGGATTTCTTCTCACAAACAACGGAAGCATATGAAGTAGAAAACAGGTATGAAGCAAGGACCTCCCATGCTCAGCAATGTTCTGCTTTGCAGTTACAGTTTCCTTTGTTTTCTTAAAAATGAACACAATTTTTCCCTTCTCTTGCCAAACTCATTTGAGAATTTGAAACTAAATGAAGTACCATTCTGTATGACAACACTTTATTGATGGAGACTAAGTATGTAAAAAATGTCAGGCTTTCTCTTTACAAAAATGTAATTTTGTCCAAAAATCCAAATATGCACTTCTGCAGAACCATGTTTGAGTGTTGCATTTTTTGCACTAATATAAGTGACAAAAGATTCCGCGATGTCAAGCTCTGTAAACAAACCACTCCAGGGAAGTAACATTAACACATAATTGTATGTTTTTATCATGTCAGACCTGTCACAAAAAATAACTTGAATTGCGATTATAGTAATTAATTTTTCGTCTGCCATTTGAGACACACAAACTCATTATGGCTGCAAGGAGGATATATTCTGGATTGCCATTTTCGTGCATTGTGTATTTATGTTTCTATATGAAGAATAATTACAGAAGGAAGTTAACAGGACAAGAGCTCTACATACACAGGCTTTTAGGTATACCCACTATCTTTGTGTTGAGACCTCAAGGTCTTGAGAAACCAAAGGGTAAGAAAGTGCAAGAAACATGGAGCAAAATAGATACAACTCAAGAGTAATAAGATGCGCTTATGTGTGTATATGCTCCTTCCCACTTCTCCCTAGATCATACAGTTCTGGGAATCACAGTGCTGGAAAACTGGTCTGAGGGGTGTTGCATCAGTTTGAAAAGAAAGAAGAAAATGTAATTTTTCTCTGCTGTTTCTGTCCCCAGTATTCTGTTAATTCCAGTGCCTGCGTTTCGTTATTTCTTTATTAACAGTGTGTCCGTGGTGAGTGGGTGGCTGGGCTTCCACTCCTGTACCATCCCTTCTGTCTCATAATGGAAATCTCTATGCATTGGCATACAACTTAAAGAAACAGAAGAAAAAAAACAAAAAGAAGAAGAAGAAGAAGAAGAAAGAAAGGTACAGATTGAGATGCCAGGAGATGATGCTAATGCTGTAACTTAGGGCACCCATTTAGGTGTGCTTGTACTTGGTTCCATTAGCAAGCCCAGGGGCTCCTTCCCTGCCACCACCTCCCTCCCTGAGTCTCGTGCTCTGCCTGCCTGATCCCACCCGACAGTTGCCCCGACACCGCACTAATCCCTGCAAGTTTAGAACTAATGAACTCGCTGCTGGGCTGCCGCCACGGAGCTTGGTCCCAAACTATACTGTACTTCACACTCGATTTATTCTCCAGATGGCGAGACTGCGCAGCCCTGCCGCGAGGGACCACCTCTTCCACTGGAGTGTAAAAGTGGACGGATGTTGTTTTCTTTGCAGATATGATAATTCAGAGCTAGCAACTCGTGAGTATGGGTAGTGTTTAGCTTTAATGGGTGCCAATTGAGACGGCTACTTGCGTATTCCCGTCTTTAATTTCGGTGTCTGCGTGTCCTGTTGGCAGTTGATTCATCTGCGATGCAGCATCACCAAAGGCTTTATCTTCCCCAGTTGGCGTAGCTGCAGGCAGGAATGGAAATCTCCCCTCGTCCCCCTCTGAGTCAGACAGAAGAGACACAAAAGGAGCTACAGTCACCTTGACCAACATTTTTTCTCAAAAAGTTTTCCAGCACAAGTAGCCAGTTTAGGATATATCAGCATATAATATATAATAATATTAGTGTAATTTAATATCACTGTTTACTACAGACTCTTTCGGTTGTCATCCTTCCTTGATCACTTTGATGAGAACTTAACCTATGGGTCCTAATGGAGTACCACAGTCCCAGAGTGGACCCCTTTGTTTCACGGCCAAGTTTTTTCTTTACCCGTTCAGGACAGAGAGTTGTCCAATGCTGTAGGGTGAAGAATAGGTAAATAATTTCTTCCGCTGTTGTTGATATACTCTAGCTTGACCAGTCTTGACGAGGACTTTACTTTGGAAAATGCATTTATTCTTGCATCCATTGCTACAAAAACATTGTATTAAGTACTTTTTCTTTCTCTACTATTACATCATTGAAGTAGATCAACTAGCTTAAAATCTCAGCTTTTGTCTGCATATTAGAATTGTATTTACATTTCACTGTATAATGAGGCAGAAGATGATCTCCTTTTCCTCCATGCTTTTATTTCATGTTGCCCAGAGATGTTGGTAGATTTTATAATTCAACCATTATGTTTTTTCCTGGAAGCCCAAGCAGGGCCACTAAGATCAGTGGGATTTTCCCTATTGTAGGAAGGGCAGGCGCAGGGTCAGTCCCCTCAAGAGGTCTCTGACTTGGAGTACCAGGTCCATCTGCCTGTCCCACGAATAAAAATGCCCGTTCCTGATTCAGAAATTACAGTGACTAGAGGTTTATCATGGAAGGGAGATGTTTCTGTTCCTGGGGTATCTAGGCAGACATTTACATCTAAAATGTAGTGGCTATAAGAAACTGCATTGATTCTCAGCCCAACAGATGGCATGGGTGTGTTAACATAGCAACATATTTTCTATTAAAATATGGGAAAAAACAACAACCCCCTCCCCATGTTTGTTGGTTGGTATAAATTCAGTGAAGTTGTTAGCTATTTTTGGGATATGTACCAGAGGGCTGCACATTTAGTTTATGTAAATTGATAACAGCAACAGCCTGTTAATAAGTGTTTTGTATGGAAATATACCTAGAAAGACACGATCTGTCTTTTTTGGGAAGGGAGTTTGCAGCCTGAGGAGAAAAATAGCTAATGAGATGCTCTACTGCTCATTATTATAATCTGAAAAAATTGTAATGAATTAGACTACAAGTTTTCGAGAGATGTGCCTTCAGTTGGAATTGGATGCTGCCTTAGCGGATAATTTTGGGAGAGCTTTATTTTGCAAATTGGATCAGTGTGTGCTGAGACGGTGATAATCTGGCTTTAATTAAAAGCATAAATTGTTTTGGAGAATGCATTTCAGATACCGCTCTGCATCACATCCAGAAACCTTTGGCCCAACATAGGCACCAGCCACCCCGCCTTGAGAAGGACAGGGAGGTGGGTGTGCGCTGGGCAGCATCGCGCGGCCTGCTTCACAACATTCAGGCAAACTGGCCTTGGCTGCAGGGAACTCCCTGCATCTTTGCACAGATTTCCTGAGCCCACTCATGACCGCTTTTGGGCTGGATTTTACAGAGACTACCTCTGAGAGTGACCCTGTACAAAGATGCATACTCGTGTGCCCTGTGTCTCCAATTAAGGCCCCTGCAAAGGCACAGATTTGTAGCCGTCTGGTTTAACTCTACTACTGTGTCCCATCTCACTGATTGGTATTAGCCTGAATGTTAGCTTTGATGATTTTTTTCTCCTCCAAGTTTGCCTGTTTTCTTGCAAAGTATCTCTCCAGCAACTGCATAGTGTTATAGTTGTTTCTTTACATTTGCAAGTCAGCAGCTTTAAAGTTTTATGAGGACCACAAAAGCTCTTCACAAATGAAATTACTTTTGATAAACCTTCATTTTGACATTGAGGATTTGTTAGGGCCTGTTGGCAAGTGGGAGGAATTTGTTGAAGCTGAAATGGGCAGAAAGAGAAGGAGACCACTGGTGCTCTTCTGCCACTGCCACTCCTCTTCTTGAGGCCAATAAAAGCACTGCATTTCAGAAAAACACCCAAGTTTTCCTCATGTATATCAAATATTCAGCAAGTTTATAAATTTACATTCACAAAAAATAGTGAGTGGCTACAAGAAGCAAATGTATTTGGACATTTTATTTAGTGCCAGCAGGAGAGTATCTTTTTACATGGTTCATGAAAATCTATAAATCATTGTTGTGGCATTGTTTTCAAATGCAAGTTCTGAACTCTGCTATGAGCCTTAAAACACCTTTTATACATGGAGAAAAGGAAGATTCACATAGCAGAACCAAAGAAAGATATGTACATCTATACTTACTGATACTGATATTTGAGCACAGGCAATATGGAGATGGATTACAAAAATGAATTGTTTTAAGCAAAGGTATTAACGCTCCGCTGTTGTGAGCGTAGACTTAGCATAATATATTATAGTTAGTAGACAGATTCACATTTGTTAGATGTATTTAGTAATTATAATAGAGATGGATGTTTTCCATAAGTGGTTGTTGAAAAATATTTAGGCATGAACTGAGCTTTTGTTTGCTAGTTACAAAGAACTGAAAATTGCAGAATTGCAAGGTGCTGCTGATGACTGCTTTGACAAAGAACCAGGAGTGACAGACTTGTTGGGGACAAAAATACACTGGCTGCCTAGCTTTTTCCCTATGTCGTTTCTGTGAGTTTTCTGTTCAGCTTATAAAAATGTCAGTAGAAAATAAGCTTTCTTTTTCTCTTTCTCCATGGCTTTGAATGTATGTGTATGTGTATATATATATTGTAGAGAGAAGCAAGGCTGACAGTTGTGAAAACGCTTGAAGAGTTTGACATTGGCCGTGCTGAGAAGTGTGTGAGGATAAACTCCGTGTCCAGTGGCCTTGCGGAGGAAGATCTAGAGGTGCTTTTGCAGTCCAAGACTCTTCCTTCAAGTCTGATGCTACCAAAGGTTGAAAGTGTGGAAGAAGTTAAATGGGTGAGTAGCTAACCATGTACCAACAATGTGGTGGTTTTTGACTGAAGCTGCTGGGTCAAGTTACGCCAGGTGTAGAGGTAAGGGACTCTGATGTGTCTTGAGTGCCATGTCCTGTTGTTGCTTGAGTAAGGAAATTGGGAAGTGCTTCTGTTTGAATGTGTGTACAATGTGCTACATGAAAAGCATATGCGGAGTGCATAGCCTTTGTAAAGAATACTAGATTTATTTCTCCTATAGTCAGTGAAGAGTAAGAGCATATTTTGAAAAGTAGCTGCATTGGTATCTGACTCTTATTTAAATATTCTGCCATTGAAATGCTTGTCTGTGGCCATGTGCCATAGTTGCATGCCCCGTAAGAGGGAGCAGGGGAAAGCATGCTAGCAACATGTGAAAAGTACGCCGGGGGGGGGAAGGTCACTCCTGGGGGCAAATGGAGGAACAAACAGGAAGCTTTTAACTACTGTTTTTAATTAGCACAGATATTATTTCCTGAGCAGTTCTCTATTTCTTCCTTTTTAATTGCTGACAGGTGTGTTTGTGTTTCATGACTGACTTTTCAGCCAATAAAAACCTGAAATGTAAATGGCTGGCATGTCAGATTACTTAAGAAAACTTTGAAATAGGCCTAATTACGCTATAATTGTTTTAATTGTCAAGAAGGGGGACATTTGTTTGGGTAAGCCGTGACTGCTGCACGGTGCCAGTGCAGGAGCAGCCGTTCCATGCGTCGGGCTGGCGTTGTGGCAGAGCCAGCAGGCTGGCTGCACTGGGAAGCTGGGAGATGCCCTCGTGCCAACTGTTGTCCTGAACACTAAGCCTCCATCACGTGCTGCCGACGACACGCAAGGGCGCCCTGAGCAAGCGCATCCATCCCGCGCCCAGCCCCACAGCAGCCAATGGGCCACAACATTTGTTTGCCGCAACAGAAGATGTGTGCCTCGAGCAGCCCTGTGAGCTCTGGGCATTGCTCATCACACATGAACATTCATGCTGCCAAGATGGCGGGTCTTCGTAGCCACGAGGCGGGCTCTGGGCAGGGGTGAGGCCCAGGTCCCCCTGCTCCCCATCCCTTCCACCTCTCCTCGGGCCTGCTGCCGTGGCCACCGGCTCGCACACGGCCGAGCCCAGGAGCACAAAGAGCGTGCTCTGCTGAATGACACCGGCGCGTTTCAGAGATCCTGCGGCTTCGCTCCTGCCCGCTTCTTTTCCAGGCTCCCAGCCTAAGAGAAGCTGTTTATTTTTCCCCCCTCATTTTTATTTATGCGGAGCATAAAACCTGGAGGCTGATGCACAACTAAAAGATGGGCTTACTTGTTTTCTTTTGTGTGAGAATCTCTTGCTCTCCTTTTGTCCCTAGTGTGGGTACTTGTTTGACTGGCATGGCTTATTGGACTATAACAAGCGTAACTCTCCCTCCTTTGTGGCGGGACAATTCTCCCACAAATCCCGAACAGTGTGCATTCTTTCCAACACACTATTGGGTGTGCACGGGAACTGAAAGAATTGCGGGGGCCTGCTACTTCATCCCCTCCCCGAGCTTTGTTTTCTTCCCTCCGCCTTCTCCTTTCCCCCCTTCTCCCTGAAATGAACACTTTACCAGGCCGGAAACATTTAATCGTCTCCTTTTGAAAAAAATTAATTGAAACTTCTCCACTAGTTACCTTTTGTAGCGGTGCTTATTGCAAATTTTTTAAAGGGAGAGGAAGGGAGACGCCGTTTAATTAAACCTTCTTCATTTTTCATTTACCTGCCAACAAACCACAAGCTGTCAAAAATCCCAGAGAGTGACTTTTAAAATGTTTTAAGAGTTCCGCATCTTTAACTTGCACCTGAAATATAAACGCAGTAGCACTTTTTCCTTTTTTTTTTCTTTTCTATGGCTGGGAGCCTTAAGAGCATACGCTGATGCGGTTTGATTACCTCATTTTCTGTGCTTGCCTGCACAGAGTTTGCATGTTGTGCTGCCACAGTACCTGCCCAGTCGTACGCTTGCACGTGTGAATTGCACTCGCGTTTTCTTGCTGGCACATTTTTGGTGGAAGTCCCTTCTCCAAGGAAAAGTTGTGGAGAGGGCCCCGCTGGTGATGCAAAGCAGGGACGGGAAGGGCAGAATTCTTTGTCAGAGAAAGCTGTGATTTATTTTGGCCTAATTGTAAAGTTACTGCAAATTGCTCGAAAGCTTTTTAAAGATCTCGGTGATTAGATTTTCCTTCTTTTGGGGAGGGGCAGTGGGGGGAAGCTAAAAGGGGAAATAACACCTCTAATCCAGCTTCTGGTAAATAGGCTGCCAGCTTTTAAAATGAGTTTCCTTTCTATTAGTCAGAATATTATGCTAAGCCTTAAGCATTAGTTTTTTATGTTGCCATAGCAGCCTTATTCCTGCAGGGTTGTGACCTGCGATGATTACAGTACAAAGCTTATAGGGTCTTGAAACCCCCTTTGAAGATGAAAAGTCTTTGATGGTTTATATTTATGCAAATCTCTTAGATATGATTTACCCAACTGAGACTGAATGGAGAGATGATTAAAATTCCCTTTCCTTTGATATCCATTAATAGTCGAATATTCCTTAAATTTAAAATATATGCATATGTTATTTTTGTCTTTATTTATTACGATATTTTTGCCATACCTGCAGTATGTTTATCTCCGCGCAAACTGCCAGATCTGGACCGACATAATAGATTTACAATATAGGACCGAGGGTTTCTTTTCCCCCCTTTTTTTTCCCCCTTTTGAAAAGGGAAAAATCTGTGCTAGAGCTTTTGTATGTTTCCAGATGATAGATTTTGGAATTTGGGCTACCCCACTGGCAGCTCAGAGCTAGCTGTGAACTGGTCTCATGGAAAAAATTGGAAAGCTTTGGTCTTCAAAGAATTAAACTTCCTTTTTGAGGCCTTCCTAGGTAAGCTAAAAATTATGAAGAAAAGCCCGGCGAACAAAGGGCAGCGGTGCCGTAACGAGCCATGCAGATGCCTCAGCGGCGGTGCGGTGCCCGACCCGAGGCAGGCAGGGCAGCACTGTGTGTGCCCCATGACTGGGGCAGGCTGTGCCCCACCAGCACGCCCTAGGACACGAGGTGCAAAGCCCACGCCTCGGCACAGACCTTCCCCAACGCTCTCTGCGGTTTTTAATTACGTCTTCTGAGTTTTGGGGCTTTTTGTGCGCCGGCGTTGCAGCCAGGTGAAAGATGTAAAGTGCTGCACGTGCCCGCGCGTGCTTTTTTCGCCGAAGCCTCACGTTGTCTGGTTTTAGTTTGCAGACAAATTCGCACATCACTCGAAAGGCCGAACACTTGCAGAACCAATGCATTTTATCCCATTTGTGGAAACCGCGGTGGGGTTGCTCAATTTTAAGGTAAGTAGGTTTGGGTGCGGTCCAAGCGTTGGTATTTTGCCCTCTCAGCCACCGGGATAAGCAGAGAGCTCTGTTGTCCCGGCATGATTTCCTCAAGGAAGAGAGGCTAAAAAATGGTAAACATGTTTTTCAGTCCGCTAAGACATTTGGATGCCTAACTGTCGTGTTTATACGGCAAAGGCCTTCATAAATCCAAAATATTTTGGTGGAGGAACAGCTCTACATACTCCTTGCCAACTGAGGAAACCCATCTGCATTTCCTACCCGCGTTTCTAACAGGAAACTTGCTTCTCTGAGGATCTGGAGCACACACGCTGCTGCGATAAACGACTATTTAGTAGCTGTCGAGCTTGACTTTGATATAGCATTTAATTAGAAAAAAGAACAATCCTCATTTCATTGCTGCTAAAGCAGTATAATTTTCTACTGACACAGTTTCAGCCAGATTTCACGTTGCAGTTGTTGTTTTTTTTTTTTCGTGCGTACAACAGGGAGTTTAATGCTAAGATTAAAAGTGCAATTAACTTTAAAAATATCAAATATCTGAAGGGTGGTTTCAACCAAGCCTTACATTTACAGTGCTTTGTAATATAGGTCCCTCCCCCACCACCTCTCACATCCAGCGCAGGTTTTCAGCAAGGAGAGGCAGCACGAGGAGGAGGCATTCGTGGGGCTCCCCCAAAGTGGATGGGGAAGGCTTGGGGCCAGCTGAAGGCACGCAGGGCAGGAGCAGCTCGGGAGCTGCCGGCAGCCTCCGCCTGGCGCAGCCACGTTCCTCCCTGCACGTCATAACATCACCAGGCAGCGTGCTCCCGTTTCAGGGCGCGGGCACAGAACTTGCATTTGCAACTGGTTTTTATTCGACTGCAGTATTTTATGGGGGGGGGGAGGTTGGGGGGGGGTTGATGCTGAGGCCCTTGATGTTGGCAGCAGAGTTGCCTTTTAAAGCATTCGGCTTAATAATAATTTTGTGTCCCACCAGCGGCCATGTAAGAACACCCACTAGCAGAGTTTGTAATTGCTTCTCTCCCTCTCCGCATACCTAATCCTTAACAAATTAATATTACAGAGGTCAATATAAAACAGTAACAGACTGGAAATGCACTTCTTTATATATAGGTACAGTAACAAAATTCTGCTTGCTTTCACTTTAATACTTTTCTGTGATACTGGTTGCATTTTTAACTTCCTTAGCTACTTTTTAGTTAGATGTAGCAGAAGCCTTTAAATTGACAATTTATCCAAAAAGGAATCCACAACCATTTTAAACCACTGAAATTGTTAATTTTATAACCAGTATCCCAATCTTTCTCGGGCAGTGCTGCTACATGTTAAACTGATTAAACATAATAATTTTTGTTTGCTTTTAAGCAGCCTTTGAGGGTTGTTTTGTTCCTTATTGCTACCTGAATATCCGAGGCAGCAATTGCAAGGGCATTATGGTAAGCTCCAGCCAAGAGGCAATGAAGCTGTTGTGATGTCCTGCATCTCCACACTGGAGGCATATAGGTGCTCAGGGCAAGATAATGTTTTCTATTCTGCTGAGTCATTTTAAAGCATTGTGCACACTTGAGTACCTACAATGGTTTTACTTAGCAGGAGCAATTTTAACCAAAGGATCACCAGGTCTTGGTAATACTGAGTTGATGTAACATCCTCTTAGTCTCTCTGCTTCCTGCATTTCTACACAAATTAACAACATGCTCCCATTTGTAGGCTGTCTGTGAAGAAGCATTGAGAACAGGATCCCAGGTTGGCTTTCATTTGGATGCAGTCGTCTTTGGAGGAGAGGATTTCCGTGCCAGCATAGGTTGTTACGTGTTTCTTTTCTATAATGGTTAATGGCATTTGCAATGGAGAAACCCAGTTTATCTCCATTGCATTACTGACAGCGATAATTAATGTAATAAAAACTCTTGATTCTGCATTTTACATATTCCCTTTTCTCCATTTTTATTTATTTTTTTTTTCAATGCGGAATGTATCACTGAGAAATTAAAATGTGGTTCCTGTGTATTACAGGGCACTGACACTTCCTCTTGCTTTCTGCCATGCAGTAGCAAAAATTAGCAAAATAAAAAGTCAAGGCAAACTGTTGAGTCACTGAAATTATTTAAAAATACTATACCCATAAGAAACATGCACATGCTTTAGGATCTATGTTAAAAATCTTAAAATTCTGCTGTCTGCTTTATCTCTGATCTAGAGTCAGTTATCACTTGGGATTTTGACATCATCTGCAAATACTCTCGTGTCATATTTTGCTATAATAAATTTGCTTTAAATATGCCCTGTGTCAATACAGTAATCCCTAGCATATTTTCTTGTAAAAACACTATTAATCTTCCTTGAAAATGAAAAGTTGTTCTGAATTTTTTTTATGAGAAGCCACTTATCTCCTCATTAGTCTGATTCGGTTTAAAGATATTAGTTCACAGCTGCAGACGTTTAAATTAAAAATAAATTTTAATATAAAAATTAGCCTTGATTCATTAAATTATTCCTAACAAATTGGAAATCTGCATCTAAACAGTGACCCTCAGGAAAGGAACGTATTATTATTTTTTTGCATCAGCCTTCACATGAGAATGCTGCTTAGCTGGTGCACCGTGAACACGTCAAGTCTTGTGAATACTTTTGGTTCCTCTCGGTCATCTACCATCATTTTTCATCCAAATACTAAAGCTTAAATATTCAGCTTAGGACATCCGTTGTGACAAGAATCACAACCAAGGAAAGTGCAATTCTGCTCTCAGTGTGAATTTTTTAACCATTTAGTTGTAGCCGGCGTGTCACACTGCAGAAAGCTTCCCTTGCTTTAGTGCTTCTTGCTGCACATATAGTAATACAATAAGGCCATTACTGCACGTTAGTCCCAACTCTGTTGTCCTTACCAGCCAAAACTTCCATCGACTTCATGCTTACAACTTCAGATTCGAACTGAGTCAAAATCTGAATTCTATAAGCGACTCTATAAAGAGAGATTTATTCCTTTTGCTAAAGCAGCTTATTTTTTCCCCGGGAGTATCGGTTTTACAGTACAGCCTTGCGATCCACTTTTGTTTCCCAAATCAGTTAAACGAAATCTCAGATTTTCTTTTCTTTCTTTCTTTCTTTTTTTTTTTTTTCTTACAAAAGATTCAAGAGAGAAAGATTTAAGGCATTGTCATCTTTTCTTTGTTTTCTTTCTTTTCATAGGTGCAACAAGCAATAAGGAAACTCACGATATTTTATATGCCAGGCAGAAAATAATAGTCACAGCAAAGGCATTTGGCCTCCAAGCAATAGACCTGGTTTACATTGATTTCCGAGATGAAGATGGGCTCCGTAGGCAATCAAAGGAAGGTGCCTCGATGGGCTTCACTGGTATGGGTTTCTGCCAATGTCTGAAAATAATGCCTATATTCTTCAATTTCAAGATATTGCTACATTTCTTTGACAAATATTTGACAGAGTAATTCACATTACTTTGACAAATAACTTGCTTTTTTATTACAGGTCAGTTTTTTAAAAACTAAGTGACACCAAGCTCATATGCATTTATTAGCACCTTTACAGTTTTGCCTGGAAATTTTGCCTGAAAAGTCTCAGGCTGCTTTTTAAAACTACACCCCTTGAAGCATATGACTGTATTTTGAAAAGAGGTTGGGGCAGAGGGTGTGCAGGATGTGATTCCTCCAGTCACAGAGTACGGGACAAGCGATACTGTACTTTGCAATGCTCAATCCACAGTCACTTTTTAAAGATATTCAGATCCCTTCTGCATATTTTTTAAGCAGCAGTTGCTTAAAAAGCACTTGCTAGGTGAGGGAATTTATAAGCAAACCTTGCACGCTAATTGCTACAGGAAAGTTCTTTTTTTATTATTTTCTTTGATTTGTTTTTCATCTCCTGGCTCCCCTCCCAGTAAGTGCTGGTGACACCTACGGGTATTGGCAGACAGCAAGACCAGCAGGCTCCTTGCAACAGAGCCCTGTAATGCAGCCTGTTACCCTGTGATTGGTGTACCAGATCACTTGGACACCCTGGTGGGACAGTGCAGCCACCAAAGATTGTGTTTTTGCAATAGAAATCAGCCATTTGACACAGGCGTTATAGAATTCTAGGATTCAGCGCTGATGTTTTATATTATTCGTCTGTGACTGTCATTCAGGGTGTATGCATAGCAATCGTTTAGCTGCTCGGGTTTTGTTAGCAAAGGAAGTGCTTTAGCACACTGCATTTTTACAGTTAATGGCATATGACATCTTAAAGCACTAAGCAAAGTAACCAAATACAGCGAGCGTTCTTTCAAAAGTGTTCTTTCAAGTGATCTGGACTCGATAGTAAAAAAAAAAAAAGACATCGATTCCCTTCAGCCCAAACTCTGCTTCCCCGTCTGCTGAGCTTCAGCAGTTGTAAAAGCAGATCTCATTTCAGAGGCAGAGCAGGAGCTCCTCACAGCTACACAACATTATCTGTGTCCGTGTGGACTTCCACCCTCAATTCGTCCGCTATTGAAGTGGGAAAATAATGGAGCTCCTGAATGGTAGCACCTGCTGATGGCTACGTAATCGAGACCAATCTTTTCTAGTTTAGGGAAGGGCTTGATTTTTGAAAAATTTAAGTATCTGAACCTCCTGTTGACGGAAGATGGAGCTGCAGATGCCCAGCACCTTTGAGAGCAATCTTTCTGAATGTTTAATGTGCTTTTAAATACTTTGCTCAGGCTGCCAGTTTGGAAAATTTTAAATCGTAAAGCATAAACAGCACTGATGGGGTTTTGGACTCCTCTGACTTTCTGTAAGAAGCTTTCTAGCATGAGAATAGGGTCCAGATAGGAGAAAAATAAAAAGGTCATACATGGCAATTTAGAGCATCAAGTTGGTATCTAACGCACCCATAAAGAATAAAGCTGTGTGTAAGGTACCAGCTTCACCAACAGAAACTCACAGCTCTTTGCCTTCTGCCTCTCTGCAGTTCTGATCACCATATCTCAGAAGGGCAGCAAGCAGCCTGACAAACACTCTCATCATAAACAGAGATGGGTCAGTATTCCGATTTTGTGGCCAAAATTCTTAAAAAAAAATTGTTCAAAACAAAACAGATTTTTTCATATTTTTGGTAAAGAAAAAATATTTGAGGGCTATCAAAAATATTTCTCTTGTCTTTTCTCTTTCTTTTGTTTGCAGTTCACTTAATCTTTGTTTTTTGCTTAGTTTAGCTAAATTAAAATGTCACTTCCAAACTAAAAGGAAAAACATTTGGTTCACAAACTATAAAAATAAAAACATTTTAATATTTGCAATTTAATTTTCATCACAGAAATTTACAAATGGGCCCTAGCTTAATCCATGACCTTCTATAAAATACATCACATTTGTCACTGGCAGTTGTCGGATAATGCGATAATAAAATCCTGAAGCACTGCCTTCATAACAAGTTCTAAACACATCGTTCTTGTTATTTCTAACTACTTGCGATCACATCTTTCTACTTTTTCACATGTAATCTAAATCACTGGAATCAACAGGACTAAAATGAGGGAAAGCTCACCAATTACCTGGTAACTGGCAAAACGCGTAGGGCCACATTCACCTCTCTCAAACATAATCATAAACTCCATGTATTCAGCAAAGTTACACGTCCTTACATTTTCTTGTATTCAGAAACCAGTAGAACAGAATTATCCCTAAAGTAATCACGCGTGTTCACTGACAATTTAACAAGTTAAATAATATAGCGAAGAATTTACCGTCTATTTGGTTACTGCTGTGACCCTCAGTGCCAAGTTTTTTTTCCAGCTAGCTTTCAAACAGCCTGGTTTTTCGTCGGCTACTGTGTTTCCATAAAATTGATTGCTTTCAATTGTAGTTTAGCCAGTGTAATATATCTTTTGTGTATTTATTAATATACACGCACACATGCACATACAACAGGATGTTTTACAATGCCGGAGTCTGCGGACTTAAAGCCAGCGTGCAGCCTAAGTAAATGGTCATCAGTTTTAGGAAAGTTTATGTAAAAAATTAAGGAAGACCTACGACAAGCTTTAACAGCCGACTTAGTCATTATAGAAAGTCCTGTGCTCCATGCTGAGAAGCCAGATACAAATACGAAACACTATAGGTTTCCTCTCTTTTTGTAGTCTTTTGTAGAAGGCTAAAACGACACCATCATACAGTTACCTAAAAGACTTGACAGGTATTGATTTAAAGCACGATATATCAAGAGGTACTGTAAAAAGGATTTCATGGTCATAAATTTTAATGTATTCCAATTTTGCACTCTCTCGGTAACTTGTCAATAACAACAATTCCACTTAAAATATTTGCTTCATTCCTGCATGGCATTACGTCTATTATGCAGTTATTTGGATACATAATTCTGTGACAAAAATCCACTGAGTGCTATAAATCAAAGGCTCGATTTTCTTCTCTGTAAATTGTTTGATAATGTTTTAATGAAGCAAAGTACAGCTTCCTGCTATGGATATTTGTATCAGAAGAAAATCTTTTCACGGAAATGTTTCACACCTTAAAAAATCGTACCTGCGTTTTGATTTTTGTTGTGATTTTAAACACAAATTAAAATCTGTTCTTTATTTCTTCCAGAGAGTTAGGTTTTCAGCATTTTGCAGGAACTACTTGTCCACTCTCCCTCTTTAGAATTAGTTTAGAATGCATCATATTAAAAATAAGGAACACCATGAGCTTATCAGTAGTGACATTTAATTAAAGCGACTAAAATACATTTGGTTGGAAAGAATGTAAAGCATTAGCTTAGGGAATTTGTCTGCCTATAATTTCTTTCTTAAAAAAAAAAAAAAAAATTAGATTATTGTGAAATATATGCCATATTAAAATTTGAGACAGAGTATCTGGCCGCCCTCGAGATCTTAAACCAGCAACTGTTTAATGGGAACTAAAATAAAATCGAACGACTTGTGGATTTTAAAGAAACGCGGCAACTCTGAAGAGTTACAATTGCTTTCTATCAAAAGAAAGCACTCACAATCCTTTCATGGCACACATTTATCAGAGAGCCATTGCAGGCTGACACAAGGAATCCCGGTGATGGGAATCTTTTCTCCACTCTGTTGTTTAAAACAGTGGCACACGTGTGCTGTGGTACGGGATCTATTGCATGTAGCGATGAGCTTATTTCTAGCTTCACATCCAGGAGCCCAATGGAAGGGTCGCGTTTCTTCCCCAGGCCGGGCCGCGTGCCGTGGGCAGCTGCCCACAGTGCCAGCGTCACCCCAGAGCTGCACCCCAGAGCTTCCTGAGGACCCCAGGGGTCCCTGAGCACCGCACGAGGGCTGCAGGAGGCGTGGGCCCAACATGGGGCACGGCAGCGGCCCCAGGCCCTCAGCCTAGCCCGAGGTGCCCCGCTGTAGGGCTGGGAGGCGTGAAAGGCTTGGGGATGGGGCTCGTGGCTGCAACCCGCTCTGCCGTGTGGCATAGAGGGATTAATTTGTGTCACGGCGAGGCTTGAGGCTGCAGTAGCCGCGCTTTATTGAAGCGCTCCCACGGCACGGCACAGGGGATCGTGCAGCCATCACGTTGCCTGTGAAATTCCCTTAGAAACGGGCTAATAACGTCGAGTGCCACACTTTGAAAACTGTCAAACAAATTAGATATGTATTTGTTTTAATGTGGCTAAGTACAATAACAGATTAGAACGGATTATGTGGCTGTCTATTCGCATTGGAAAATCTCTGGTAGGAAAAAAAAAAAAAAAAAAAGGCTACACCTATGTTTTATTTTCCTACTGTATGTTCATACAAGAAAGGATTAATAAAAAGTTCTTCGTAACACTTCAGGGTACCTCTGGCAGCAGTTTAATATACCGGTGGCTAAACAAATACCCCAGCCTACCTGCACCTGTGAACCACAACAAAAACATAAGCAGCCCTGAGCATCGCGTGATGCGGAGCCAGTGCTAAGAACTGAGGGAACGATCCCTGCATGGCCGGAAACTTTTCAGTTCGATAAACCTCATTTTCTGAACACACTTTAATGCAATTTATTTACGAGTGACTGGCAGTGCCATTTATAAAGGTAAAATTCAGAGTTGCATTGTGCTCTAGCACTGCTGACTTCCCCAGACCAACAGTTCCACCTGAGATGAACCATGGAAGATGTATGGACTGAAATGAGGAGGGAGGAGAAAGAATTCTGGGTCCCTTCAAACATACTAAATGCAAGTATTGCGCCAGATATTTTTATTGTTAAAAAATCTGGCACGTAGTCCAGTTAAATAATAAAAGAAAACAAGTAAAATAATTAGTTCAGGAGCAGAAAGTCTGCGAGGCATAGGAGAGCCTCAAGTGGTTGGAACATTTTGCTTGAACATCTGTTTGTCGATGCATGATTCTGGTGTTATCAATCTTCTTTGTAGGTAAGCAGGTGATTCACCCTAACCAAATTGCTGTTGTCCAGGAACAGTTCTCTCCCAGCCCTGAAAAAATTAAGTGGGCACAAGAACTGATTTCTGCTTTTGAAGAACATCAGCGTTTAGGAAAGGTAAATATTTTGTTATATGATGTTATGGAAAGTGAATTTAAACAATGTTTAAAATTTAGAGAGATTGGTGGTGGCTGTTTGCGTTCGTCTTACAAAGCATGCTGCATACGAGAGTCACGCTTTTAAAATCTGTATCTGCATCGAGTCTGTAGAGTGTGTATTTATCATAAATGTCGCACCAGTGTGTTTACAAATAACCTGGCTGTCTTTTTCTCTCCCCGTTTTAACCTTAATTTTTTGAGCACAGAGCCTTCTGAGTACATGCATATATATCTGCAGAATCGGTGAATTAAAGCTGCTTCTGAGTCGCACCACCAAAAGAAAATATTTGCCAGCAAAAGGCAGGTAGATGGGCAGAAGACTCCAACAGCTTGTGCAGGCATAATTGATGGAAAGGGGTAAACAGCTGAGGAAGATTCAGTTTTCAGAAAATCTCTGTGCTGCTAAAACTGCCTCGCTTTTGGGGGGGTTGATCCTGCAAACGTCCCTAGCAGTGAGTAGATTTACTTCTGAGCAGAGCTGCTTGCGGATTGTGGTTCTTAATCATTAAAAAAGGGAATGTTTTATGTGCATTTACACCGATTGCTGGACCTGAAATTTGGATAGAGTGGAAAGCAAATTAACACTAGAATATGATTGTTCCTAATTTAGTGCATCATTGAGTCTCACGTTTCCTGCTCTGTGGGTTTCTGCTATGTAAATATTGCGGTGGTGATGCGCAATCTGTCTCCACTTTGTGCCAGTAATACTTAAATTAGGGGTCGCCTGAAGGAAGATTTTATGCTAGTTGCAGCATTGTCAGTTAATTATCTTAAAGGTTATTTGCTATAATCCAGTTTGCCTCTTTTTGAATGAAAAAAGTTGTGGTGAAATATGTTTGTCTTAGTGACAGCCAAGCCCGGGACAGCCAAAATCCCGATGTCAGAGCGGGTAGTGGGGGCGTGCAGAAATGGTTTACACTTGCATGTGTGCATTTTGAGTGGGAAGAAATATCTTTGTTAATGAAGCTCACATGTAGGGCTGTGCATAGATTCTCACTTTCTCTGGTGCAGCTTAGAGATTTTCTGTGTGTTTTGTCGCTTGCTGGTGGGTAGGAATAAGCTGCAGAGTGCCCCTTCCCTGTTCCCTTGTATCTCGGCTGCCCCAGGTGTTGTGTGTTACAGATTCTAAAAAAGGTCAAAGCAGAAACGATGCTTTCATCTCAGGATGAAAGTGTGACAAGGTATTTGTTATTGGTCTGCCCTTCTCTTTGCGAAGCTGCCGCATCCCGTCTGCGGTGCCGAGGTGTTTCTAATGCGTCCTTTACTATCATATTTGGGTGCCATCCTGAGCAGTTATTTCAGGGTCACTGTTACTGTATTACATGCCTGGATCTCTTTGTTCTACTTCCCCTATTTTGGAGGGTGACTGTCTTCCTGTTAGTGGTTTAGAAATAGAAAATCTGTGACCAGCATTGCACGTTATCTTGATTTTAAAAGCTTGGGTCTGTTGGCAAAGGCATCATTATAAATGAGCTGCTAGAGCAAGAGTGTGGGCAGGTAGATGCAGAATGAAAAAGTCAAATGACATGTTCAGCCCGATATTATTTATTTTTTACTGCTTGTAAAATGCTTTTAATTCACCGAATTTAGAAACTCGTCTATGGAATACCCCTGTCGTTTGTACAGCCAGTGAGGAGACTGGGAGAGATGTAACTACAGTCCCAGTCTCACACAACAATGAAGCTACAGATGTTAAAATGCAAGCACTCCGCATTAGCAAGCATTATTCTTTGGATTTGTTTCGTAGCTGCAATTTTATTGGCACAACATTGGTTTCCTGATCACATCAGCCATTTTTTGGTGTGTTTTAATAAATGCTTTTCATTTAGGTTGTAAGCTTCTGTAAGCAGACGCAAGTACAGATTTGGGGGGGTTTGCATCTTGGTGTATTATTTTAACCATGCTTCATATATGTATGCTTTATATCTGTCTGTAAAAAGAACTGGCAGGTTAATCTGAGAACTTCTGATCCTCACACCACTTCAGTGTTGCTGGGCTTCCTAACCAAACTGGAAAAACAGTTTTCTCTGTAGTGCTTCCTGCAAACTTCTTAGCTGGGTTTGCATTTTGGTATTAAAAACGTGTCAGCTAGAAGAGCTCAGGCAGCCTGATTACTTCATATTTTTCCAAAGCAAACATATCTCACCGAGGGAGCCTCTGGCTCTGCGTCCTAGAGACACGCTAAAATGTAAGTAATAACTCTTCCCGTGCCACCTCCTGACAAATGCTCCACACAGTGGTTTTAGTAATCCTCATGTCCTAATGAAACACCTCTTCTGTTTTCCTTCTCCTTTTATTTTATTAAAGCGTTCGTGTCAGTAGGGCTGAAAATATAGCTGTGGTTAATATGGTTGAGACTTGTGTGCTTTTGCCATGTTATTAATCAAAGTTGAAAGCCTGGAAAAAATAAATGTGAGGGATTTGTGTGGTTGTTTGCGCAGCAGATAAGTTACTGGTCTTTGGTCTCTGGGATCGCAGTTTATTATTCATTGGTTTTAAAGTTTGCTGCCCTTGGTCAACAGTATTTTATATTAAAATACAGTGATCAGCTTTTACAATCGGTTCCAGTTTGAGAGAGACAATTACCATAATCATCTTTCTTTGAGAAAAAGCTGAGGCAGGCTCCTTCGTCCTGGAAACTGACAAGCTTAGGCAGAGCAGCCCCCGAGTTGTATTTGAGTATAGAGGTTCCTAAAAATTTGCCTATCAGATGAGCACTGCAGAGCTGGAGATGCTGTGACAGCGTCCAAACAGATGAGTGTTAAAGACTTTGCTGGCCGAAAACAGGTTTACTTTACGGAGACCGTACTGTTTGGGGCGTTGTTTTGGTTTGGCTTCTAGGCTGGTTTCATTGTATTTTTTTAAATATATTTTCAACTTGAAAAATAGCATATGTAGGAAATAAATAGTAACAGTGCATTCTGGGCAAATAAAAGGCAAACGCTAAAAATGTACATTTCATGTTTTATCAATTTACATATTAAATGTTCTCTATTGTCTAGGACTTTGAGATCTAGAAATAAAAAGTACTGGAAGAAAAAAAAAAAAAAGGTATTATTTCTGTATTGTTTCAGTATTTTTCCAGCAGATCTGTTTTAGTAGGGGATGTGATTTCCAAAATCGATAACTTCATCCTAAAGAAAGCGGGTGTAGCTGTTGGGAAAACCTAAGCATTAGATAAATCAGAGTGTGCTCAGAAATGAAGGAGAGAGGCAATAAATGTTGTGTTGGCAAAGTGAAAGTCAGATTCTATTCTAAATTTTTATAGAATTTGAGCTGCATTAAGCACAGAAGTCAGCTTAGAAATCCAGATTAACTGAGTGTGAGAGGGCAGAGTTAATGGGAGAAGCTGCTGGCTTATTGTGGGAAGATCTCACTTTGCTGACTGCCGCTGCTGCTCTCTGCTGTGCAAGTAACTCCCGTGTTTATGCTACCAGCACATCGGGTGAACAGAATACCTTCTCTATCAGTTTGTGCATGATGAGTGAGTGAGGCACTGTTGCTGTAAGAGGATCTTCCTGAATCGTTTGTTTTTACAGTAAGATTCAGACAGAAGGGAAAACAGGAGAATCGAGTTAAGAGGTTGCTTACACGTTTACATCAGCGTACTAATTTATAAGTGTTTTCAAAGCACCTGCACATCGCACCAGGCACAGGGAGCTAAATGCTGCTGCCAACATTGCCTGTCAGGTAAGGAGTGTTTAGAACCAAGGCGAGCAATTCACAAATCCGAGCTGTAATAGGGACAAAACAGAAGAAATATCTGTACACGCAGTATCCAAACACGCAGACTTCTCCTCAGAAAGCTTTTGGCATACGTTTCTTGCATTCAGTTCTGTGCCATTGTACATCGTGTGCTCAGCGGCGGAGGAATAATATTTATGAATGTTAGCGATTTGACAGGCTGTAGAGCTTCTTTTACGGGCCTTTCCGGGATTATGAAAAATCTTAGGAATGCATTTATTTACACAGCATCCACCCAACAAAGGGATGGAAATTTCCAGCAGTGGTTCCCTCATAATGCTCTTTGTCTGGGACAAGCTGCCCCAAGCCACTGTATCTTGGAGACGATGCGCCTCGCACTTGGGCCCTGTCCAGCTCCTGCCGGGCCCAGGAGGGCTCTGCCTGCTGAGAGCAGACCCCTCGCAGGGCTAACGGGGCGGTCAGGACCCCACGGGGAGCACAGGGTACCTTGTTGTGTGTTACACTGATATAGAGTACATTATATTTGGGTATCTGCAAGGATCCGTTGTCCTCACGAAGTGGGCAGCGCGTATTCCTCACATGGAGGATCCAGAGGTTTGGGTGGCATTGCTGGAGTTAGGAAGTACAGGCTCGGGTGCTTCTCTGTGTGTAAATGGAGAGAGCTGCTAGGATTTAAGCATGGGCTGCTGACAGGCTGCTTGTTTTTAGAAGTGCAAATTGATGCATATGTAACAATAGAGACTGCATTCCTGTTTCAAGTTCATCTGTACAGTTGTACAAAATGTGTGTTGTGTTACACTGAAGGCTTTTCTCTTAGGAAGACCCAGCTGGGGGCACTTTCTGAGCCCCCTCAAGCAGAGCAGTTGGGGATGTTTTAACTAATTACTTGTGCTCTACCTGTTCTTATACTGGCACAGTCCTGAGGGAGATGTTCCAGGTGGGGAAAGCAGGAGACAAATTTCACTGCACAGGGCTGCAAAGGCTCCTAAAGCAGGGCAGAAACTCACACAAAACATTTTCTTGCTAATTCTCCCTTCCTTGCTCCCCAACAAGCATGTATTGCATCTTTAATCTGTTCTCCTCCTCTCCTTAAAGGCCAGTGCATGGGGTCAGAGGATCTGGGATCATAAAATCATAGAATGTCTTGGGCTGGGAGGGACCTTACAGCCCATCCAGTTACAACCCCCTGCCATGCGGTTGTAACCCACTAGACCAGGTTGCCCAGGGCCCCTCCCAGCCTGGCCTTGAATGCCTTCACAGACAGATTGTGCTTATATACTGCATTTCTCTGGTCAGGAGGACAGTCTCCACACACCTTCATTGCCTGCCCAGCCAGGGACATGGCCCCTGCCGTCCGGGACATGCACCCACAGAGGACAGAGGATGTCACCTTTCTGGGGTCCAGGTGCCAAGCCTGTCCCTCCATGTGGACATCTCCATGTGGAGGTGCAGTGCCAAGAACCACTTCGCACAAAGCAAATCGTGAAGGCAGCCATGTGCCCAGCCCTGCTTGCAAAGTACTAACAAGTGCTCACTTTTCAAAGCAGGATCTGACATGACATGTCATACTCTCACCAGATGGCCCTTTCTAAGGCTTACTGAGGGGAATTTGGAGGCCTTTACATCCAAAATATTGTTTCAGGTAATTTCAACAGTAGCAGTCGTGCTGCCTTGCAGCTCCATTCTGTGCTAGCTGCCATTCTCACAGAGCTAGAGCAGCTTTCTGCAAAAGCTCCCTCAGCTGGAATAGAGAAACGCAGTGAAGAATGGCTGCTCAACCCTATTCAGAGAATTAATGTGAAATTAGAGATAATAATACAGAATACAAAAATAATAGCAATTCCCTTCTTGTTGACAGAACAAGCTTCACCGTTGCTACTATTCTTGCCTGTGTTGCTTCACAACCACCTTCCTTTTCAGTATCAAATGCCTTCTGAGTGTCCTGTAGGCACCTACTTCCAAATTCAATTTTCGAGGTTTTAACAAACTGCTTCAGTAACTGGAAGCCTCAAGTTAATTTTGAATGACTTAATTAAGGGCATCTGAGGATACTGATCTTAATGTTAGTTACTTTTCATTTTTCTGTATAATAACTATCGTGCTTGTGGTTGAATATGATGTTTATCCAGGGAGCTGCTTTTGTGCTATGAAGTAAAGATTTCCTTGGCAGCAGCATCTCCAAACCAGTGTGCTCTCTAGACTTCTTTCATTCCCCATCCATTATATAGATGACGGCTGGAAACTAAGGAAGAATATTCCTAGGACTCTCTTTGTTTATTTGATTTTATTCCTTCCTACTCTACATGAACACACAGGAAGGCAATAACTACAGTGAAAAGGAATCTAGTGAAATCATAAAGACAGCAATTAAAAATCCTGGTGCCAGCCTTTCACTCAGGGATCTTACACAGGTTCAGTGCAAGGTGGAGACCTCTGTGGCTTGAAGCAGTTTCTGTGGCTGGACCAAGCAGGATCTGTTGGCCCATCCCAGCCTAAATGGCTGTCTCCACTGGTTCAGACAGTCTTGGGGAACTGTGAAATGGAAACACAACTTGCCTGATCACACAGCAGGGCAGGACCTTCATCCGAGGACTGGGAACAGTAACATTGGGTGGAGGAGATGGCACTCCTCAGGACTGAAATAATAGATTTTCTGGGTCCCTGTTCTTCATCTTTCCTGCCCCATTGTGGACTGGGGGGATCACAGAGTCCTTTCCACCTGTTGAGCTTTAGAGAGGACTTTCCTGTCAGAGTTCATGTACTACTGCTAGGGGCTTATTTGAGGGGAAAAAAAAATCTCTGTTTCATGTTGCTGTTGCTCTTTTTTTCTCGACCTTTTGTGTCCTTCCATCATCTCCAAGAGGCAGAATCATGTCTCACACACACAGGCTGTCGACTAAGTCTTGCATTACAAAGTGATACATCCTCTGTACCCAGTAACAGCTTCCGTACTGGTGGAAGTTTACGCAGGTGAGAAGAAACAAAAGGCAGTGATATTTAAAGTCTTATTCACATCAAGACAGGATGATGACAGGGCCTTGCTGGTGTACATACATATATTGCAGAATCCCCTCCCTATTCATCCCTGACTTCTGTGGGTCACAGAGACCCCCTATGTATCTCCTCATGCCAAAAGGAAATTTTTGACAAATCTTTCCAGGCATCATTTATTTTTCCCAAAGGTCTTGTTTATAAGTGCCTTCCTTTCCTCATGTAACATTGTGACCAAAAGAGGCAAATGTCAAAGGGTTCAGAGCAGAGGATATGAAAATATGCAACCGGAAAAGCTCTTCTAGCTTGCTGTGATGGGAGACCTCAGTTTGTTGTATGTGACCGCACTGGTTCTTTCTCCATTTCCTATTGCAAAGATGCTAAAAGAAGGCTGAGAGTTGTGTGTCAGTTTGGAGGCAGGACAGACCTGAGCAGAGAGGAGTGGGAGACTTTTTCTTGCTATAACCTGAAAAACATGCTCAGTTGACCCAGATATCATTGACCAGCTCCTAGCAGCTCACTGACCTTTGGAAGTTCACCAAAAATAAAAATGGAATTGTGACCCAGCTCTCTGTGATGGGTCTTTGGCGACAACTTGCAGCAGAAAAAGAAAATTAATTAAGCCTTCATTCAGCACCATCACAGCTGTTAGCTTATTTCCTACTCTTGACTTCCCCAAAAATATGGTTTCAACCTTCTGTTTGAAGGGAAAGTCATTCCTTTGTGGTTAGGCTAATCACTCCTCCCCCAGGCACAGACCCAGCTCCATGTGCTGCGAGCTGGGCTCCCTTTTGTTCAAATACCTGTAAGCAAATCCAAGCGTTCTTTTTAAGCCCTGAAGCAGAGATTTCCACATTTCCTCTGCAGGGGGGTGCTTAAAGAATGTGTGTTTTCATTAATCCTTGAGGGAATTATCTTCCTGAATGCCATGCTTTTTAGGAGGACCCTTTGCCATCCACCTGCTTCCTCCCCTCCTCAGAAGAGCAAATCTGCCATTCTTCTAGGGCACAGCACTCCCATTTCCTTAGGACAGGTTAATGTGCAGGATAAGGGATAATGTTCTCAGACCTGGGAGGATTTTAATGGGTTTATTGTACGTACATTTGTGGTCTCCAAAAAGTCCTAAGTAGACTTCTAGGAGCTATCCCCAAGTAATCCATCGAATTACAACAGAAATAGAGACTGCTTCTCAGGTAATTGTGTCTCAAAGACATTTCTAGTGTCTGTGGAATTGGGGACACTTGTCTACGGGAGTGCAGGGATTTGGTCTGCAAGGGAAAGTATTTCTAGTGGAATTGAGAAGAAAAGTAATTGAAGAAAGGCAAATCTCCATCAGCAGAGCTGTGTTTCTAACTAGCGACACCAGGGTGCCTCCAAAGGACTTCCCCTCACTCAAGAGCTTGCTCATCTTCTGAGCACCTAACCAGCAGCAGAGATTTGCTGGTAATTTCACAGGCATTCAATAACCATCACCTCAGGCCTATGTCTAATTCAAAATTCAGTAGCAGGTTCTTTCTCATAGGAACTGCAATTCCATGGAACATGACCTTGGCTCTCTTCTCCTTTTCTTTCACTGACCAGAGTACCCCATGCTAAGGCCCTGTCTGCTCATGAACATCTCCTGGTACCTCCAAGCCTGCCATCCAAATCTCCTGAGTAGGATCCCGAAGTAAACTGCTTTGAGAGAGCTGGCTATCCCCACGTGGGACTGCCCAGTGCAGTCCGTACTTGTAGACACACCACTGAGCACAGCACCGTTGGCTATATTATTTCACATTATATGAAATAAATGTTGGGTTTTTTTCTGCAATAGACAAACCACAAGCAAGGTTGATTAGCAGAGGTCAAGGCAATTGATAACAACTACTGTTTCCCAAAACAGAACGCGGAGTCCTCGCAACCATTTGGAGTCACATCTGTAACCAAAAGGGAAGCCAGTAGATTTTGGTGATTTTTTCAGATTTTCTCAGTACTTTCAAATATATATACTTGCTAGCCCTTAGGAAAACTGATCCTGCTTCTGGTATTTTCCTCCATCTAGGGAAGAGAGGATCTGCAGCTACGTTTGCAAGGAGCTCATTGCAGCCACCCAGATGGGTATGGGTAGATGCAAGGAAAGAGCAAATACTGAGGAAACTGCCCCAAGTGTTCCCAGGAGTGGGAATTCCTCTAATTCCTCCCTCTTGTCAACCAAGGGGGACTAGTTTGTCTGATTGCTGTCCCACATGTCCCAGAACAATTACTATTTTGCTTTAATTAACTCATTGTCTTTCATCCAAGCCATCGCTCAGAGGCAAGTGCGCTACAGAGCTATGAGGTCCCCGAAGTGCTCTGTACCCCAATAGCTTCAGCCAGCTTTTTTATTTAGTTTACCCAGTGATACATAAGGAAACAAAAGTGGAGGGAGTAAAACCCTGTATAGCACTGCACATTACATGGAGGTGTTTCAGCAGAAATGAAGAAGTTAGAGACTTCAATTTCCATGATCTTCTGCAAAGTCATGACAGGTGACTCACTGGTTTTTCTGTCCACTCAAAGTCACCACAACTCTTCCACACATAATAAATGCCAGCAAGAAAGTTGGATGTGGAGTTTTTTCCCCTTTCCTGGCTCCCCCAAAACGCATTGATCCCCAGCAGGTACAGAAATCGCTAACTCTGAATCCCATTCATTTACTTTCTAGGAAGATCAAATATGTCTTGCCATAGAAAACTTACGCTATGTTTGTGAGAGGATAGTATAGATTTAGCAAGCTCTTAACCATCCCCCAAATTTCACAAGGCAGAAGATCCTGGATTCTGCCTCATACAACACACAAGAAGAAGATCTGTGTGTTCCAGGAACCATCGCATTAACACATTTAGCCTTCGGTCATTGCACATAAAAGGTCAACGCCAAAACTTTCTGCTACTTGGTGCTTCTTGTATAGATGGGACACATTGGAAATTTATGACCTGATCCATGGCAATGCATGGACAGGGGTGTCGTCTACATTGTGAGCGAGGAGTCCCCAGTTATGCACTGAATTCTGTTAGATCTGAGTTAGTTTAGGCAATGGCTATGATTAGTTGGCCCCTTTTTGTCAGATTGCCTCTCCAGCTCCCAGCCTGTGAAACTGACTGACCTCTGTCAGCTCTCTGTTGCTGCTTCCCATGTCAGCAGGCTGGATTTCTGTGGCACTGACACTGACTGGGCTCAGTTCTCATTTTTCCAAGACTAGCACTTTTTGTTAGTTTCCTCTTGAAAAAAAAAAAAAAAGAGAGAGAAAAAGAAAAAAGAGGAAAAAAAAAAGAAAAGAAAAGAAAGAAATAGAAAGAAAAGAAGAAAAAAGAAGAAAAAAGATAAAAACTTTATCTAATTTTAATTCCCTTCCAGCTGTTTTGTTTGTCAAAAGCCCTCTATGTTCTGTTCTCAGAGCACTTTAGGACACACTGAAATTCATCATAGAGGGGACAGCACCTCTTTGGGCTTGGCCTGGATCTTGTTTCCTTGAGAGCTGACTCTGGGTCTGACCAGCAGCTGAACTACTGGAAGTACAGGCTGGAAGTGTGAGGTGATTGAAGACCATCAGCCAAAAAAAAAAAATTGAGATCTATGGCTACACCGATCCTCAGATTAACACTATCAAAGTCAATGGTGTTTATAGAAAGTCTCGTTTTCTTCGTATTAATGTGAATATAAAAATCAAAAGAGTGTTAAGGGCGAATTTCTGCTACCAGAGACGGAAAAGAGAGCGTGGGGACAAAGCTGTAATTACGGGTATTTCCTATCTGCCGAAACCTGTGGGTGGAAGGGGAGGCAGTGAATAGGGCATATTCAATGGCATTAAAATCGGTTTCTTTTTCTGGACTTTAGCTCAGCACTGCAAATTAGCAGGGAGAAATTAAGCCTCTGAGTGAACGGGCAGAGAAGCCAAATTCTTTGTGCTACTCATTGCTGCTTTTTTTCCCTTTGAGAATTCAAATTCATAACAGCCAAATCTGCAGCTGCGTGCTGACAGGAGGATGCGCTGCTTACCTGCCGTGGTTCTGTGTTCATGCCTCCACGTGCTGCTATCCCATTTCCCTTTCAGGACGGGCCCTGAAGATCATGCCCTGACCCCACAACCATCACTGGGCACCCACCTCTTTGCACAACACTACGGGCAGTTGGGAGAGCTGCTCTCAGTGCATCCACTTCTCAGGGCTGGGAAGGGCCATTCCAGATCTTAACAGCTCTCTGCTTATCACACATGCATGAATTTCTCCTTTAAACAATAGCTATTCTGAAACCAACTGCTTATAGGAAAACAGGCACAATTAAAATGCATTTTTCTCACTGTGAAAAAATATGCCTTATGCTTACCAGGAGCGTTACATCATCGATTTGAGTGATTCCAAAGAATAACATCATAAAAGGTCTACTTAAATCTTAAGGTATTTTCACAACAGTTAATAAATGGAGTGGCTTGATGCTGCATCTTTTGTTAATGTTGAAACTATGCATGAAACTGGCTGGGAAGTCACTAAGGCAGAAAGTATTGTTATCGTTATTGTAATTAATATTGTTGTTGCTATTAATGTAGGCTTGATCGGTTGCTCTGTAAACAAGACATTCGATCTGAAGCATCTGCAGCTGAGTGCTGTCAGTCCGTTATTCTCTGACCCCCCTAAAATACTGCAAGCTCTAGCATGAAATCCTACTTGCAATAAAATCATAGCTCTAACTATTGCTTTGTTAATGGCTCCTACAGAGCCTGCTCTTATATGCAGTGATACTGATTTGTGTCATGTTAGTGTGCAAGAAGGATTTTGTTTTACTTGTTTCACAATGTGATTTAGTGTTTAATTCATACTCCTTCAGTCAACCGATGTGTACCACCAGAGCAGCACATTTCATTCCCATTTCTGTCAATGGGCAGTGTTTTCCCTCTGTTTATGAGATTCCTCCATTTAACCCCTACCAGCCCTCAAAGACAAGCAGACAGCAGCAAGCTGCCTATCCCAACCCGTGTGCCCGCAGCAACCCGTTCCCATGCCATCCCCCCATCCTCACCTCACTCACTGCCAAACCTGTCCCTGGACCCAATGCCACACTGCACAGGGTGCCCCTCTCAGCTCCCTTGGGAGAAAATTGCACCTTCGTGTTTGCTTTATCCAAGAATGTGTCAAGGTACTGTCAGAACTACAAATAACATTTCCCCCCCCCCCGTTTTCTGGCATATCCTGATGCACGGAGCTTTATCATCAAGTCTTCTCTTGGTAAGAACACCCAACTCAGGCTTTGCTTTGCTTCATATGTGTTTCTTCTGCTGAGTGGTGGCTGTGACACATTGCTGACTGCTTTGAACTCAGCACAGCACCAGCACAGAGTCCCTGGAAATGCAAAGTGAGGTCCGGCTTTCCTTGGTTCTCCCATCACTGCTGATGTGTGTTGGGATCGCTGCTGGGAAACCCCCTATAGCAGCATTCAGGTGGGCCTCACACTGCTTCCAGAGATTTGGGCTAGATTCTTACAATAACCACAATATTACAATAACCATTTGTTTTTCCCAGGCTCCAGCCATCCCCGTGCTCCCTGGTGGGGAGGCCCAGCCATACACCCAGACACGGGGATTCCCTCTGCCCACCCCAAAACCATCTTTATTCCAGGTGTTGGTTATCTCATCCCCTAGGAGCCATCTCTGCACCCTGCCAGCAGATGTCTTCTGATGGGAGAGCCAGGCTGCAGCTTCCCATGCTCTCTCTTTTGCAGGGCGCATTCACGTTCCGCGGGAGCATGATAGACATGCCGCTGCTGAAGCAGGCACGGAACATTGTTACGCTTGCCACAGCCATCAAGAAAAAATGATCTGGTAAATGGAGCGCTCACCATGGGGCCACGGAAGCTTGTTTTAAAAGATGACTATAAGACTTCAGGAGAAAAAAAAAAAAAATCAAATGCATCATGCTTAAGCAGAAATTCATTGACGTTTTGCAGATCTGCCATAATTTCCTTGCCAGAATTGCTCGTCGTTAACAGTGCTTGCAAGCCAAAGTGCCGCTCGCTCTCAGTGCCTGCCACGGTGCCATGTCATGCGTGATATCGTGGCTATGGGATCGTGGCTTCACAAGAGGACACCAGCAGGATATGAGCAGTGAGCTCCCCTCAAATAACCTGTGGACACCGGTCAGCCTTCACTCTCCATTTCCATGACAAAGTCCATGTGAAAGTCAAAGCTCTGGGTAATCACACGTCAGCTGAAATAAATGTGATGAAACTCACTGTCCTGCACAGGCTTCTCACCCCCCATCTCCCCCCCGCCCCCCTCCCGTATATGTGCCATTAAAACACTGCCCCTGCACAAGACTCTGTCTCTGCTTTCGGCAGCCGCGGTCGAGGCACGGTTCTCGGCGGCACAATGCGGCAGAACTCGTGCATATGGTCGCGAGTCAGATTTACATCACATTAGGGATACGGCGACAGGTCATGTGGGCCGTGTGGTTAACGGGCTTAGTAAAGCTGTTTTGAAGAGGTTAACCCAGCTTGTAGTAAGGGTAAATAAACATAACAACCGGGCATTGTCCTCTATTCAGCATGTACTCTTATATGGAGGGCTAAAGGGTATTGAAGCTGCAGAGGATCAACTTGTGGTTGCCAGAGGACTCCAATGAAGTTTGAAACACCAACAATCAGAGATTTTGTTTCTGTTCCTCATTAAATCATGAGCTTTTGTGCTCAGACTATGAACAACTGTTCTTTAAGAAATTAACAGAATGGGAAGTTTTAAACTATGCACCAACCTTTTCATGACCTACACAGCAGCAATGCTGCTGCACTTAGACAAACACCGCGGGGAAGGCTGTTCTGTTTATTTAAATTTGTAAATAGAAAACAGTTGTTTTTGGGTCTCATTCCTCGCCGCCTCCATGGCCGTTTTACGCAGGGAGTCACAGCACCTTCTCCCTCCCATCTGCTCTCTTCTCCTGCTTCCCGCACCTCGAACAGCACTTTTTGAAAGCTTTGCTTAGTTCTGATGGAGGGGAGAGGAAGGGAAAAAGAAAAAAGAAATAAGGAGAACAGAATCCAGCCTCAACCCAACACACCGTGCCTGGAGAGCTGTGGCTCAGCCAAGCCCCAGCACTGGGGTACGTATGAGATGACCCCAGGGTCCGAGTGGCACGGGGCGAGCTGTCCTGCTGCAGGGTGACTCATCCCAATGGTGTGGGGTGACCTGTCTCAGAGCAGGGTGAGCTGTCCCCATGGCACGGGAACCCCCAGGCTAATCAGATGAACGCAGGACTACCTTCCCAGATTGTATCTTTTGTAGCCCCCCCCAGCCCTAGCCCTGTGAGTCCCTTTGTTATTAATTCTTGGATGACTAAATTACGGGTAGCGCTGTTAAAACATTATCAGGACTAATGAGAAACAATTACTTAGGAGATGATCTGGGACAGGCAGGGCCAGGCGCATTTCTTGCTCTCCCCACAGATTACGTCTGTAAATCATCAGGTGCAGGGCAGCATGGGGGCGAGGCCTGGCACAGGGAAAGCAAAATAAGATACAGGGTCGGGATCTTTTTTTTTTTTCCTTTCGCATAATTTTTTCATTAATCTCAATAGGACCCGTGTGGCATAGATTGTTTTATTCCCTCTGTGCCGTGTCGGGAGGGGGAGTGGATTCCCCCATAACTCCTGCATTGTCCCTGCAGCCCCAGGGGTCCCGGCAGACCCTGGCCCCAAAAACTTCATTCCAGAGGAATAGAGGACCCGATTCCATGCCTTCACTCCAGCACTGGGGCACTTCCATTTCCCCCAGAGTCCCTCAGATCCCCTCCAGCAGAGTCCCGCGTTCATTTCCCAGCCCTAACGAGCTGCGCTTTATAACAAATAAAATCCCATTTATTTGTTTCTCAGTTTACTTTTGGGAGCGCTACGTGCTTCCCAGCTTTATTCTGTCCCTATTTCTTCCCTTCTCTTTCCCTCTCCTTCTCTCCCGCCCGGTGCCAGGCAGGCAATTGATGAAACAAAACAGATTATAAGATTAGCAGCGGGATTTTGTGCATATTAATGATAGGGAAGGGCGCCGAATGGGTTTGTAATTGCAGATCTCGCGCTCGGGATTGGGAACTGTAGCCCTGCTGCAGCAAAGACCCCCCTGTGAGGTTTTCACATTGGAACTTAGGGGAAAAGTGAAAAAGTAATTACCAGAGCACAACATTGAAATGTTAAAGCACTTATTCTTTCTTTCAGCGTTCTGTTTTAAAGGGGGAAAACGGGCAAAATGGAAAATAAATTACTTTCAAATAAGTAGGTTAGCACCTGAATGCTAGTGTGCATTTTCCCTTCTGCTGTTGCTTCTTTTTTTCTCTCTCCGTTCCTTTCCTTTCCTTTCCTTTTTTTTTTAATCAGATTCTAGCAATTATTGAGCAGGACGCTGCTCAAGCCGCCATCCGGGAGGCAGCACGGGGAGAGGGCAGGGGCATGGCGGCGGGGGCAAAGCAGCAGTCAAGGGCTCTTCAAAGCCGCGCTTGGAAATTTAGAGGGCTTTTTTGAATATATCTTTTTTCTCCTTCGGTTTTGTTTTGAAATCGGGGCTTGAAAGGAAAAGATTGTTTTGGTTTCCTCTCCAACATCGGCATCAAACGGCGCTGTGGCAGGGATGCGTTTCCCAGTGCAGTCCCTCGCCGCTCTCGCACAGCATCGAGCAGTGCCCGACCCCGGGCTGTGCCTCCTCCTAGGGTCCCAGGAACAACCTCACCTTCCCGGGGCAGATCTCCCAGTTCTGGGGTCCGCACTCTCTCCCCACCGCCACCTCACGTTGCACACACGCCCTGCTGCAATTCTGCCGCCAACGGAAATCGATGAACCCAGGAGAAATGGGCTCTGAAAACTTTTTGTCTGGGTGACAGAAAAAGGGAGTACCTGCTCCTAGGCGGCAATTCCTTATTTTTGAAAGGGAGGGAGGGGAAAAAAAAATGAAAAGCAAGCACAGCTTTGGGCACATTTCATCCATTCTCTGGCTATTTTGGAGAACCATGCAGTCCGGGTCATCGGCTCCTGTTCTAAAGAGCAGGATGGGGGTAAACCTGTGGGGTGAGTCATTGCCTTGTTTTCTGTTTCTCCTCAAGCCCCTTTCACCTCCCAGCCCTGAGTGTCCTTCCCTAGGCAGAAGGGACTCCACTCCCCACGCTACAGGAGTGGGTGCCCTAGCAGGGAGATCAGCATCCCACTGTGCTCCGGGGCTGCAGCTTCCCAGCACACGGCTGATACTCCCAAATCTGCTCTGCAAACCGATGCTGGGTCTCACACTTCTGATTTTGTTCCTATTTCAGCTATCAAAAATCCCCGCTGCTGTAACACTCTGTTGGAGGGGTGGGAAGGAAGGATAATAAATTTTTTTTTAATTGCTTCCCTGGCTATAAATTGTCATGCATTGGGCTATTTTTTTTTCCTTGAACAAAAGCACAATTGACAGTGGGGCTTAGGGAAAAACAAGAGGGGGCTTCGAGCCCCACGGCTCCCCTGTGCATTGAACCTGAGCCAGGGGGGTGGCTGTGCCCAGAAGTTGAAGGACACCGAGAGCCGCAACACAACAATAGGGATTTTTATGTCTCACCAACTGTTTTTGCAGCTGCATCTTGCCCCCTCCTCCTCTCCTCTCCCCCCATTATTCCATGTGAGAATCAAGTACAAAAATAGGAACCGTGCTCTCCCTCCGTCCTGAGCAAGTGTGCATAAATCCAGACACCACAGAGGTCTGGAGCTGGTTGTTACCAGCAAGGGCTATGGGCAAACACAACGCTTGTTTCGTGCTTCAGTACTGCATTTTGCTCTTCTTGTCACGGATGGGAGGACATACCCAAAGCGCGCTGCTGGCATGCCTGGTTGCAGTGCTGGCCCCCACAACCACACCTCTCTGTTTCCCAGCATCCCCTCCATGCATGCATCTCCCAAATATCCCAGCAAAACCCCTCTTCTTACACACCACAAGCAGAGGCTGAGGGATGGGGATGGATGCCTGTTCACCCATCCCTCCAGTGGGGCTGTGCTGGGCAGAAGGGCAGGCAGAGCTCAGCTGACTCTGTAGTGGGTGAAAATACAAACACCTGAACTATTTGTAAAACAAACCAGCAAAATTTGAAAAAAAAACCAAACATCCCTTTGAAGACGAGTTGCACTAAAGTCACTAAAGAAAAGAAACAAGTTTTCTTTGGAGCAGGCTAGGTCAGCATCTGACACAGAGCCTTGATGAGGGAGTTGAACTGGGCAAGCTCCATGGTATGTTCTTGCCTTATGTTTTGGTGATGCTCTGCCTCCCGAGCCTCTGCCCTCACTGCCTCAAGGAGCAGTGGGCACAGGATCCTCACCCACCCATAGGCAGCCCCAGCAGGTGCTGCAGCCACAGTGGGCAGCTGCCTCTTGGTGGCAGGCACAGGATTCACCTGTTCAGTGTGGCAGAAACGCAGCCATGAGTCTTTTCACTTTAAGGCATGTTCCTCTTACTGGGCTTAAGTTTATGACAGTATTTATACCCTTTAAAACTCTTTTTTTTTTTCTTCCAGTTTGTATTGTACTTTATAACAAATCCACTCCAGATGCATCATCACTGCATGCAGCATGCAACTATGTAGCATGGGAAGCAAATCATTCCTTTCTCACTGTGGTGTGGAACAGAGCATTTGCAAAAAGCATCCAAACTCTGCCATTCAGTTCAATTTCAGACTAATGTCCTGCCCTGGTATCATTTTGGATGATTTTTAATCAGGCATATTCTCTGCTATTGCTCTTACATAAAACACCTTGCTGGCTGAACCGCGAAATGCTGCAAAGGCACCGATTGAAACAAAAAGATATCGTCTGAACTGAAATGTGTCCCATCCTCAGACAGCGTCCTGAGCATCCAGGTGGTAAGGGACGTTTTTCAGCCACGTGCAAACTGTGAACCATATTTGAAATTAAGTCTCTGTATTAAAATCGGCATCTCTGAGCCTCCCGCTGGCAGCCGCTGCTGTTCAGCACGGTGACATCTTCCCTGGCACCGGCGGGCTGGGAGCTCGCGCAGACGTCGCCAAGCAATTTCCTACTGCTCTGCAGATATCAGGGCTTTACAGCGACATGTGCCAAGGAAGTACAAGGAGTGCAAGGTGATGGAGGGAGTGGGGAAGGGGCCGTGGGTGCTTTTGTCCTGCACACAAGGGTGGAAGCCGTTTCACAATCCTCTGTTAAAGCAGCATATTGCTGATGTCACAAATTATGTCATTTTTCAGCAAGCTGTTAAGGAGCAGCGGGATGCTTAGAGGTCCCAATCTGAGCGCACAGCTTGAGGCCTCATCATCCATTGAAATCAAGGAAACACTCCAGTCCCCCGACCTCTGTTTACAAATAATATATCAAGAATCAGGATTCCCACAAATGAACTTTCAGGAGCCGAGCTAAAGGAAAAAGGTGTATATATATACATATGCATACACACTCGCACACATACATACATATATTGACGTATGTACGTGTGTGTGTATGTGTAGTCAACTGAAGTCTGCAGTTTACCACCAGGTTTCTTTGAACAAGCATTTTCCATTCTTCCTTGGTGTTTGGAAGAAATGCCTCACCACCACTTCTACGGCCTTTTCACACAGAGCCCCATCGAAGTCAGAGATACCAGCACGAGAAGGGAGTACAGCCTAATCCCATTCGTTTCTACTTTTAAAAATAGTTGGGGTTTTGTGTGTGTCGAGTGCTTATATAATGTAACAGTGGTCTGATTTATAAACATATGCATAAGAAGAGACGTATTGATACCGGAATACGTTGTAAAAAAATAAAACAACAACAGAAATGTCCAAAGAGATAGCAATTGGTAGAGCAAACCAGCTTTTGAGGCTCATCTTCTCTACTTGGTGAGCCATGTTTGTAGACATATAGTCCCCCCACTAGAGTGGAGTAAGCCTCCGTGTCCTCCTGACACTCCACGTATACCTGGTGGATCACAGTCTTCATTAGAAGATGAAAAATGCCTATTACATGATAGGCCAACCCAAGAAAAGGAATTAAATCCAGAACTAACCATACCAAATCCATCTCTGTGTGCTTTTACCCCATGCGTTGGTGATAGCCAAGGCTGCAATGCTCAGCCATAGCTCCCAACTACGGCTGCTGCAGCAGTGCCACTGCTGCATGACCGGCACAGGGTGCTGGCAGGGCATGGATGAGGTGGCTCTGCTCTGCTCTGCTCTCTCATTAAAATGATTTTAATATTTTGCTATTGATTCACCAGCATTGTTGGCTGTACCTTCCTCTACTGGAAGTGATATACCAGGGCTGGATCGGCTTCTCCTCCGCAGCATATCCTTGGTTTAATTACCTCTGCTGCTATCCCCCTCTATCTGCACAATAAATGCAGTTGCTTACAGAAACATGATTACAGGATTAGAGTTACTGGGCCCTCGCCCAGACAAACGCGGTGACAGAGCATAGCACTGGCACCTCCGAAAACTGCGCTGACCTCAGGCATCTGCACTTCAAAGGCCACAGCCACAATCTGAGCTTCATTAGCCTTCAAGGCTGACGTTACAGGAGCACTACTTCCTCAGCCGCTAATGGGAAACACTCTCCTCCATTTGCTGTTGAGGTGTTAAAAGTTCCTCTTAATGTCAGTTACCGAGCCACAGCTCCACTGGTACCCAGTGATGCCTTGTGGGGCAGGGCTAAGCCTGTACCAAGGGCAGCACCCTCCTGCACCTGGGGGAAGGAGGGCTGTATAAGGGTGTGCACCTCTGAGTGGCTGAGATTCGTGGCGCAGGCAGGGAGAGGCTGAGCAGCTACCTGTGAGTCAGGGTAATAATTCTCCTGGTCAATCTGCACCCATACAAGAAAGCTTAAGAGACAACTGGAACATTTGTCTTTCCTCTGTTGCTTCTATCTATGTGATGTGTTCAGGGACACTGATCACTTGTGACTATGTTTGCACAGTCCTAGCAGAGTCATTCAGTTTTTGTAGCCATGAATCTAACAGAACAGCAATACTTGGGGGATAAGGCCACATCATCAGCTTGCACAAAGCAGCCTGGCTATGTGTGCTGGAGGAAGCCTCAAAGTTTCCTATTTGCACAAAAGGAGAAAATAACACTTATCCCATTTGGGGTATATTTGGGAGTATGTATATTTGAGGTATATTATATATTTGAGGTATATAGTATATTTGAGGTATATTTGGGAATATTTGGAAATGCTAGAAGACAAGGAAACCATCAGATAGCTTTATATGAGGATGAAATGTCTGAAATTATGTCTGAATTAATGAAATAATGTCTGAATTATTCTGTGTCTTTGCCTATGGGATGGCTACTGCCACGTTTGTAGCAGGAGCTGAATAAAGATGCACGCCCACAAGTTCTCTGACTGGGTCAGTCCCCAAAAACAGGGTCTTCCTCAGGGCTGAGGGTGCCTTCTGAATGGACTGTCTGGATTCTCAGGCACCAGCAGAATCATGTCAGCTCCTAGCATTATTTCAGCTTACATGTCCAATAGAGCCAGGGGCTTGCTTCGGCTCACAGGCTTAGCCCCATTCCCTCAGCTTGCTGGATGCTCAAAAGCCTGGCACACTGTCAGGGCTCACTGCAGATCCCCAGGCTTTTCTCTGGGTTAGGAACTAAGGCAAGATGAGAAGCTGAACAAGAAACATTCAGCTGATTTTCAGCTAAGCAGCTTCTCACCACAGAGGCTTACACAAAGGTATTTATTTCCCAGGAAGTTGTCGCTGGATTTCCTTTTAAATTAAATTACAATCTTTCAAAGAAAAGGGAATTTCCCCTTTTCTCCATGAATTACTGATTCTTTCCAAGCTTTCCCCACACCACACACACAGGGCTGTGACCCCAGTTGAAGATTTCCATCACCCCAGACCCAGGCAGCGCATGAAGCAGGCCGCAGAAGGCAGCAGGAGGGGTACAGGGGTGCTGGGGTCCATGTGAGGGGCTGCTTTGAGAAGCCAGTCTTTGGAGGAGTTAAATGGAATTCTGGTTGCTCCCATAACCAGGAGTCTAAAGCCAAATCAAGAGGAGGAAAGCAGCTTCCCACCACCTCTGCTGTGCCAGCTGAAGGAAAGCCCAGCAGCGCTCTCAGTGCGCCCATGCCGGCCTCCTGCTCACAGGGGCAGGACAGCCTGTCAGCCTGTCACACTGCCGGGCTCCTGGGGTTTACAGACTCCTCAGTGTTACCCCAAGCAAAACCACAAGCCCATAAAGCAGCCTTTTCAGTAAAACCTTCTGCCGTTTGCCTGAAGCCAACACATCACTCGTTTAAAAAGGAAATAAAAAGAGCCCTTTCCCCCTTGGGAAGCATCCCTTCCCCATCTCTCTCTCATGGCCCAGGCCTGGTGGCTTTGCAGGGCTCTGTGGCTCTTCACTTCTTGCACATGGCAAAGCCCACTGGTCCGAAAGGGACCTACTTGAGCAAGGACTGCAGGAATGATCACCTGGCTTCAATCAGAGCTCTAAAGCGATGTAGGATGGCTCGTGCTCACTCCTGACCCCCCCACGTCTTGGCTCCTGCTAAGGCTCCGCCATTTGCTAACAGGGCAGTGGGATCTCTCTTACTGGCTCACACCACCCCAAAACTACTTGCTGGAGGTTTTGCTGTGGATGACACAGTTGGAATCACATTGTGTTTGCAGGTGGCAGGTCAGAGGAGATGTCACCTTCATTTTTCTTATCGAATTGCTGAGAAGAACAGAAACTCCAAGTCCGTCAAGGCTGAACCGTGATAACACCACCATAAATACAGCAGCAATATCTCAGTGTGAGCAAAAAGTGGCAACTTCAAGCTGCAACTTATTCAAAATATGGGAGACGAGCTCTGGCAAGAGTTACGCAGCCATCAATGCATGCATCATAGGGCAGGAGTGTAGCAGAAGCAAAAGTCTGCTGACAGCACAGTAAACAACAAGCTGAAGACTGAAACAAAATCTACAACACCCTGGAATACAGATTTTGGAAGCTGGCACTTAGCCTATACTATGAGCTGAAATCTCGTTGCATTTTACATCTATTTTAACTGAGCATACTCTTCGGAATGAAAATCTCAAATTGCATTTATAGTTCTGTTTTCTAAAATGCATTCACATGAGCAAAAGAGAGTATTTTCCTACCTCCCTAGCAACAGCAGAAGAGACTGTGATGCTGTATGAAAAAGGAACAGCACAGGGACAGCAGCAGACATCTCCAAAGTGCAGAATACAAAAACAAAGCTAACGGAGGAGAAAAACAGTCTGCCATGCTTCCTCAGGACCTCACCCCACAAGGTGCCCTGTATAGAGGCAAAAAAAAAAAAAAAGATTTCAGAAAATCTCAGTTTCTTCCCAGTTCATCAGTGAAGTGCCAACAGACAGCATTTATGGAACAGCTAAAAACTGACAGTGTGACATCCTGCCTCTCAAGTCACAATTCTCTTATGTATGTTAACAAACCAAGCCCAGGAGGACTTGTCTGATGGGAAGCTTGACTTCAGATCCAAGTTTAAGTGTGCCAAACTAGCAATCAGGACAAAACATCTGTTTCTCTATGAGTAGCCACTAAGACACAATAATTTTGAAATCTGTGTTTCAGCTAAACCCATCTTTTAGTATATCCAAGCTTCAAAGTCAGAAAATAATTCATAGTTGCATAAAATAAAACTAAAAAGGCAAATATCCTCAAAAGTTTACTTGCAAGGAAAATCAACCAGTACTTTGCCACTTGTAGGATGCTCTTGGGGTGCCACGGTAGTGGGCTGGGGGTGGAAGCAGAACAGACCTTGGGACTGTTCACTTTGTCCACAGAAGAGCTGTCAGGATACACAGAACTGGTGCTCGCTCAAGGCAGCCGTGCTGGCTCCTGCTCTGCTGGAGAGAGGAGCGTTTGCCACATGGAAGCAGAAAACATTGGCAGGGAAATATCTTCAATTTCCAAACTTGAAAAGGAGTAGAGCAAGCAGGAAAAAGAAAAAGCAGAGTGAGAAATGACATTCACCTGGTTGCTCTGATTTTACTTTAAGGCACTAACCCTATGGTTTGGGGTATATTTGAAAGGCATTGGGCTTTTTTGTTGGCTTGTTGTTTGTTTTTTTTTATTATTATTTGTTTGTTTTTTTACAGTGGGCAGAAAGCAAGGTTAGAGATAACTTCTGAGCATCAGATAGGGAAAACGTGTGTGTGTTTATCACATGTGGGCTGGGATGAGGATGAGCAAGGACTCCCTAGAGGAAGACACTAACACTGTGTGTTTTAGACATATGCATATATATATGTATATATATGACTGTGTTGTTATGTACACATACACTGGGAAAAGACAGCAAGAGAAGCCTGAGCATCCACTCAAGGAAGATGACATTTCTTCTAAAGTGATGGACACTGCTAGTTCTCCAGCCCTAGGGCAGGTGAAGCTCATGGTCCATGCTTGACCCAAGCTACAGCAGACTGTATCTGCTGTGTTTGGAAACTTTCCTTTCTAGCATCTGTTAAAAAAAAAAAAAAAAAATTATTAGCAGGTGTTGAAAAATGTGTCCTCCAAACGAGAGATCCAGAGCCAAAATACCAGAGGGGAAAAAGTCATTTCTTGACAACCGCCTGACTCCGGGGCTCGATGAGACAGAGAGACAATCTGCTGCCATGGGAGATGCCAGATAGAGGAGGGAAACGCAGCACCTCAAGTAATTAGTCTAATTTTTTTGAAGCTACAAGTGGCAAGGGCCAATTCCTTGCCTCTGTGAAGTTATAAGCCTGGCGGTCCCCCCTTGTGCTGTAAAAGAGTCCTAGCAGTATGCAGGTGATCAGAGGAGGCTTGGCTACCTACACACCGCCCAGAGTAACCAACTGAGGGCATTTAACATTTGCTGTGTGGATGGCACACTGCTATGTAAATATACCCCAGCAAACCCAGGAGAATAAATTCTTATGTGCCACGTCATTACACACACACACGTACATAAAATGAGCTGATATAGAATAAATATGCAGATGTCTATGCCTATGCCTATCCCAGCCTCCACTGCAAAGTTATTGCATTACCAGTGTGTTGACATAAAAATGCAGTTTTATAGGTTATATCTAAATAGAAACGTGTGAGAAGGGATTTTGTTCTGGCTACCACCCAACCTCTCGTTATAATTGCTGTTTTTACTACCACAGCTCTTACAACCACCACAACGAATTGGGAGCCCCTTGGTTCTACCCAGCAAGAATGATCCAGGTCTGAAAACACGGCAAGTGAAAGAGGGAGAGAGGCAATGTGATTTCTGCAAGGTGGTGCAGCAGGACAGCAGTGTCACAGTTGGTGCTGCTCTGCTCAGTGTTTCGCAGCAGAGGTAGTAGTGGTAACTGGCTCTGGTGGCCACAGCCATGCTGGCACAGAGGTCAGCAGCCTCAAGTGTGTAGGCCAGCCAGCTGGGCCCAAGGAAGGCACAACGTCTTCCTCATGCCCTCCGTTATGCAGGTGTTGGCAGCGAGGCTGGGACACTTGCCACCACGATGGGGTTACGATGGGTGCTTATGGGTACAGTTCTCTACCCAGTGCATGGGTGATTCAACCACACCTCCTGCAACAGTTTGGAGGGAAGGCTGCTATTTCTTAGACATGGGAGAAAAAGGGCCTTCCAGCTTCCACTAAGGGAATTATTTCTTCTTACAAGAGCCATGTTGGTTTGTCTTGAGGGCGCTGTTAGGATTAGCTGAGTTAGCAATCCATATTGTCAATTAAAATATAATGTTGTCCCAAAGAGACCCAAAATAAGATTCACAAGCAAGAATAACTAGGTTTGCAAAATGATAATCGGCAGCAGAAGCGTCATTTAGGAAGGAGTCCATTTAATGATCCTGCTCAGCTTTTGCCTTTGGGTAGGCATATGCATCAAGCAATTTGCACAGACACAGCTCCCCAAAAAACACTTCAGTCCACACACCCCACACACATCCTTCTTGTGTTGATGCCCCCAGCCACATTGGCTCCAAACACCCCTGGGCCCTCCAGGGCCCCGCTTCCCAAAGCACCCCTTCCAAGGGCAACGGGGTGCATGGAGATACAGTTTGACACAACACAAATGCAAGCTTGGAATACAGCAATACAGATTTGGCTTGTCAGCATAGCAGATCATGTTATAATTTCTGTGTTCGCAGACAGACTTGACGTTTCAGTAGTACTTGGCTGAAAGATGCCATCCAGATAGCTGAGTGTCAGCTGCACTGAAGTGTAGCCTGTGACCAGTTTCTGGCCCTGCTCAGCTATGTACAATACTCCCCACCACTCTGCCTCTGCCACAGCATCCCCCGAGTCAATGACAGCTGCAGGCAGACAGCATCCCTCAGCAAGACAGAACTGCAAGTCCTCAGGAGCCTGTGTATGAATACATGTGGGGTGCATAAGGGATTGCTAATGCATTGCATGCCCCCAGGGATCGTTTAAATAAATTGGTGACATCAGCAAGAAGGAACTGGGTGTCACCCTCACCATCGAGACCCGTTAGCTAAGTGTGATTGCACCAAAACCTGCAAACCTTCCTCAAACTGAAGAACACTCACAAAGCACACTGCAGAATCTGGTTGTACACGTGTGCTGCACCCCTTCATGCTTGTAAGGATTTCTTTAACATGGCAGGTGAGGGAGCCCTGTGGCTCCTGGTGCACAGTGCACCTGTAAACCTGGTCATCCTTCATGTCACCATACTCTCATGTCACCACACACGTGTCCCCAGTGTCACCGGGGAGCTCCCCTCAGCACCGTGGCCTTGCCAGCCCACATCTGGGCTGCCCTGTGCCTGGCCCTGCTCTGTCACAGCACTGGGCAGAGGGCAGGTCACAGCCATGCTTCTGGCAGCCCAAGGTGGGCCCGGGCTGGGCAGTGCAGTGTGATTTGAGCCTGACTTTTCTGAAACTCAGAGTTACGTTTTTAACAGGATGCTCCTTCTCATAGCCTCCCTCCCCTCCTTTTAATCTGATGGGCCCTACAAATGGGCACCCTGCAGTTCTTAGCTCCTGGCAGATAGGCAAGTGTGACAGAGAGCCTCGGTCAGAGCAAGACCAGGTGGTGTGGTGATGAAAATAAAGTGGGTGCCATGAAGCAGGCTGCTCCTTGACAGTGTATCTGCTGCCAAAGGGACACTGCTGATGCACCACAGCCCAGTCTTCCTGTCCTTGGAGAGCTGCGAGGACATGATCTGAGGGTGTCAGCGTGAGACTGATGCCAGTGTGGAGGGCAGAGCATTTCCACTGGCTGCAATTGCAGCAATGGCCTTTCTCTGAGGCTGACACAAAGCAAAACTGCGGCAGCCGAGGAGAGAATAAACTGCTTTACAGCAACTTGCTCCACTGGAATGGTTGTAAAATGCTGCAGAATCCTGCTCACCTGCCTTTTTCACTGCCACTATGAACACTTGGTGCTCTCTGCGGCTCTGTGGTTGGCCTCAGGATCTTCCCATTCCCTGCTCACCATCCAGGAGCAGCCTCACAGAGGTTGCATGGATCCAGCCCCAAATCCCAGCTCAGTGCTGCTGGTGGGCTGGTGCCCTGGGCACTGCCAGCAGGTATCATGGAGAGGGAGTGCCCCATGCACAACCAGAGAACTGGCATGGTCTGCATCCTCTTAGGGATGAAACAATGAACACATCCAGCACCTGAACCTACGGAGAGGAATGCATATCCCAACAAAGAAAACGGGAAGAAAGTTCTCAGTAAAACCCTCTTACTGGTACCATAGGAAGCAACTCGAGGCTCCCACTGACCACACTTCTAATGGAGACTTTTCCTTTGGGGGATAAAGGCTCCCAGGGCCACCCCAGGGCTGTGCAGTGTGGTAGTGACACTGGGCTTCCACAAGCTGCTCTGGAAGACATCACAACCCAAAGGCTGGAGGGAGGGGAGAAGGGTCAGGCTTGGAGTGAAGGCAGCAAGCCCATCCCAGGGCCGAGACCCTGGCTGAGTTGAATCAGTCTGCGTTTGTTTGTGGCTTAAAAGGGGAGTTCTGCGTCAGTGTGCAGAGTCTGCGCTTTTGTGGGATTCAAATATTCCTTAATTAAGTGTTGTCTCTTAGCGGAATGAAAAGAGGGCTTTTATTTCATCTTACTTTACCGTTTTAATTTACTCCCTTTGTGTTTAATAACTAGGTAGGACACGTTAGCAGCAGCTGTACCACATTTTGCAGTACTTTCACCGCCGACAGCCGTGCGGCCCCAAACTTCGGCCCCCATTCTCCACCCGAGTGGCGACAGGGAAGAGTCCCAGCAGCCCCTCCGGCTCCAGGAGGGTCCCGCCGAACCCAACTCTCCTCTCCCGGCTCCAGAGGCTGCCGGGCGGGGCGCTGCGGGTGAGACGGGACGGGATGGGCGTAGGGAGCTCGCCCTTAGGCAGCCCCCGGCCGCACCCCCAGGTCCGGGCTCAGCGGGTACATTTGAGTTCCTCGGCCTCAGACAGCAGGCGGGGCCGTTCGCGCCCACCAGTTTGCCGTCGGAGCCACGCGATGCGCGTACCCTCCGCTTAACTACTGAAAATAAGTCGCAAAGCTCGATCGATTCCAGCCGCCGTTCTCCCCGCGCCAAGTCCCGGCCACCTGTTGTACTTTTCCCCCGTTGTTACAGCCTGTTTGAGGTCGCGCAGACCGCGGCGGCCCGTCTCGCGGCTCCCGAGAGCCCGACCACGCGCGGGGACAAGCGGGGAGTCCCGGCTGTTTGCGGGGGGGCTCCCCACGCCCATCTCACTTCTTCCTTCCCCAAAAGGAAACCCTCTGCCTTCTGACCCCCTCGACCCATGCCCAGCCCGGCTCCGGGAGGCCGCCCCGCACTGCAGTGCTCTCTCCGCAGTCCCCGGTCTCTCCCTTTGTCCCGGGGCGGATGACCCACTTCCTTTTCTCCCCTTTCCCGCTCCCCTCCGTCCCCGCCTCCGCCCCGGGAGCCGCCGCCGGCCCCGCTCTTCCGCGGCAGGCTCGGGGCGGGGGGGCCGCTGGGCCGGGGGGGGGGCCGCGCCGTGTTTGTTTTCTTTCCCCCCACCCCCCACCCCCCCCTACCCGCCCCGATCTCTAGATTAAGACGTGAAGATTACACTTTTATTGTGGCGGCCGAATAATACCACGAGTCAACACAGACGGCAAACAAAAGTGCTTGTAGTACATGGCCAACCCCGCTGGGAACCGGGCTGCGGGCTGCTGCAAAAATCAAGCTCTTCACTGCTAATTACAAATAAATGATGATGTGCTCACTAAGTAATTGATTTAATGAAGTTCCTATGAAACTATTAAAACCGGGTAGAGGTCAGCGCGGAGACGCCCCAGAGCGCCCATTGAGGGATGTTTAACTCCGCCAATCTCCTCGGAAAGACATCGGGGCTAATAGGTGAAGTCACAGCTGTTCCGGCTGACTTTTGCTGCAGCGGCCTCCCCGAGCCCGGCCCGAGGACACGGCCGGCCGGGCGGACCCCAGGCACAACCACGCGAGCCCCATCCCCTACCCGGGGGCGGCCGCCGCCCCCCATCCCGTCCCGTCCCGTCGGGGCCGCGCTGGGTACTCACTTGCTCGACCCGGCCGGCCGCCCGCACCTCGGCCGTCCCCGGCCCGATTAACGAGGGGGGGGAGCGGAGCTCTGAACTTGTGCCTACTGCTGCGGGGCGGCCGGAATTCCACCCCCCGGGCCAGGCCCCCCCTTCCTCCCGCCCGCCCGCACTTCTTCGAGAAACCGAAGCTGGGACGCAGGTAGGGTGCTGGGAGGATTTGGCAGGGCGCCTGGAAGGGGATGTGTGCCCATTGCTACTTGAAGGGTTTTCTTGTTTGAAAGGCCGGCCGGGGCCCCGGGACGGGCTGTGTGAAAGAAGGAGGAGGAGGAGGAGGAGAGGAGGGGGGAACACAGACATTAAAAAGAAGAAGAAAAAAATAAAACTAAAAAAAATCCGGCGATTGGATTTCCCGGCCCCGCGCCCGGCTCTCCCCCCTCGGCCCCCTCTCCGCCGCCGCCAGGTGCCCCCGGCACGGCCCCGCGCGGGGGGGCGGCGGTCCCGGCCTGGCAGCCAGGAAGGGGGGGGGGTCGTCCTTCTTCACCTGCACGGGGAGCCCCCGAGCCGGGAGAGGGCAGAGCTGCAGTCACTGCCCATGGGGGAGGGGGGGGCCCGGCAGCCCCCAGCACACAGCCTCCCGACGGCGGGGTCCGGAGACTTGGGGGGTGCCCGAACCCGTCCCGTTATCCCCGCAAAATCAGCGCGAGGCACCATTTGCTCGCAGGATTTCAGGGAACGGCAGCTGATCTTTTTTTTTTCTTTTCTTTTTTTAAATACATTTTTCGATTTGGTTTTTTTTTTTTCGGGATTGGGATGGGGTGGGAAACGATTAATTTGAAACAACGAAGCTCGCCCGCCCCTCGTTTGCCAGCCGGGTTACGGGGCGACATCGGGCACGACGCTTCGTGAAGGGCCTTGCGCCTTCGAAAACCCCCTTTTCCCAGCGTCGTTCAGCGTCCGACAGCCGCTGTTGGGGTTCCTTTCTCAGCGGTGCCCACGGGCAGGGAAAGCCCTTCAGGCTGAGCGAACTTCTTTCGGCGGGGTCGGCTTCCACCTCCCGTGTCAGACGCAAGCTCTCGGGACGGCAGGACGGGCGCAGCCCCAAAGCGAACGGCGGCCCCCAGGCACAAACGGCGCATTGTGCCGCGGCTCCCCCCGCTGCCCGCTGCCCGCTGCCCGCTCCCCGCCCGGTGGGTGCTGCCCGCGGCCGGGCGCTGCCGTTCCGCTCCCGAACCATTGTCTGCGAGTGATGCCACGCGGTCAAAGGGAGAGGGGAGGGCGCTTGTTTCCAGGCTCCCGAGACAAACGAGTCCGCCTTTCATCCTTTAAGACGAGGTTTAAATGTCACCTCCACGTCTTTCACGGACGGGGGCGACCCTTCAAAGCTCTCCGTAATAAACGGCCCTTATTAAACGCGTCCCCGCCTGGGAAAGCCGAGGGCCGAGGGGCCGGGCCCGAGCCGTACGCGCCGTCGGGGCCCCGGAGCGGGGGCTGCGGGCCGGGCCGAGCCGCCGCTTTTTGTGGCGTCTGCGAGTCTGGGGCGGGCGGTGCCGGGGTGCGGGCTGCATGCTAAGGGATCCCGCGGGCGGCCCGGCAAAGGAGAACAAATCGCTGACAAAGGAGGGCCCTTCCAGCCCAGCGCCGTCGTTAGGGCAACCAGCGGGCATTCGCCCCATAATAAGTTCCACTTCAAAGGGTCCCCCATTCAGCGGGGGCCGCGCCGCACTTTTATGAAGTCGGCGCTTTTTCACGCGGCGGAATCATCTGTTTGGTTATTTTTCATCGTGTTTATTTTGCGCCATTCACCCAGCACTCGTATTAAATAAACACGGGACAATCGCTCTGCAAATAACGGGGCTGAGGTGGGAAATAAGGGGGGGAAAGAGGAGGGCGGGAGGGGGGGCATCGCCCCGCGTGCGTGTGTTTGTTTACGGCCGAAAATACGGAGGAAGGGGGAAGGAGGGCAGAAATATGGGGGGTTCCGATGAAGCCGAAAGCTGCCGGCGCTAACGCGGCGTGACACCAAGGGTCGCCGCAACTGTATCTTAATAGAGTGTCGCGAATCGCGGTGCACCGCTCCGAACGCGGCCGTTCCGCTGCGCTCATCGCCATGGCGATGCCCGAGCCGTGGGGATCGGCGGGACGGCGGCGAGGCTGCGGGGCCGTGCGGGAACGTGGGGAGGGGGTACGGGTGTGTGCATGTGTGTGTGTGCGGGTAGGTGCGTGATCGTGCCGGTGGTTGTAAAGGTGAGCGCTGCTATGCGAGTGCTATGCGAGGGCACACCTCACCGTCTTTCCCTCGCCCCATACCGTCTCGGTCCTCCCCGTCCGTCCCCCATCTTCTCGCAGCATCCGGGCACAGGGCTGGCTGACGAAAGGAGCACGTCTTTCCTATGCTGCCGGTCTGCGCTGTGTCACCGACGGCTCTGGGCCAGGCCCGGCCGCTGCCGCAGCGCTCCTAACGCGCCGGGGTTGGCCGAGCGCCTTTGGGTGCGGAGCCGGGACGGTGCGCATAGGACACGGGACACGGAGACACGGAGACACGGAGACACGGGGACACGGGGACACGGGGAGGGGAAACGCGTTGTGTGCTCCATGCAGGGCGCTGCCCATTGTCCGACGGCTTTTATCTTTTATATTTCCCATGAATGATTCATGCCTCTGTGGCTTTGTGTCTCTCTCCTTTCACCAGAAACTTCATTAGGAGAGCTAAGTTTTCCCATTGACGGGAGCCTCATTTGGGAGCGCTCTTCTGCTCTTCGCGTTGGTCATTGTCACAGTGCCGCTCGGGGCCGCTCCCCACAACCTGCTGCACCGCGCCGCGTCGAGGTGGGGCTGTTCCCGGTGTTCTGACCGCTCGTCTTCGAGCATAGAGGCATTCGATGGGGGGAAAAAAAAGAAAAAAGAAAAAAAAATAGAAATAATAGCAACAAAAAATCCTAGGCTCGTTGCAGTCATATATTAAAATTTAAAGATTAAAAAAAAAAAAAAAAAAAAAAAAAAAAAAGGAAAGGAAAGGAAAGGAAAGGAAAAAGAGAAAAAGTGTCTCCCTTCGGCTCTGCGTGGCACTGCGCCCGGGACAGCGCTGAGGCTGTGGGAGGGCACGGCCGGGAAGATCGCGATTTATTAGGAGCATAACTATTCCTGACGATTGTTATCATTATCGTGATCATTCTCGTCGAAATATTCACAATGAATTTATCGGTGTAACGCCGCGATTTTGCTGTTCGGGAGATAACAGAGGAGAATCGGTGCCGGACCTCCCGCCGTGTTACCCCCGCACCTCGGGTCGCCTGCGGGGTCCCTCGTGGGAGTGGGACGCGGAGCCGCGGGGGGAGGGGAGGAGAGTACGGGCGGGGAGGGAAAGCATTGCCCCTCTCAGCCCCCCCCAGCCGTGTCAGTGCCCACCTGCAGAGCAGCACTTCGGGCTGTCAGCGAGCTGTGCGTGACGCGTGGGAACGCGCCGCTCAGTCACCGTGAGGGGGGACCTTTCCTGCCTTTTTTTTTTTTTTTAATGGGGCTTACAGAGACCGGTTATCATTTTTGTTAATTGCCGTTCTTTTATTCGGGAGGTACCGGTGTCACGGAACGGGGCAGGGCCGTGACCCTCCGCTCAGCGGCGGGGAGATGCGCAGACACCAAGAACTCCGTTTGCAAACAGCGCGGGGATCGATAGAGGAAAGGTCCGCGCCCCACCTCGCCGGCTGCTATAGGTTCAAACGGGCTTTGAAAAAAAGCCATTCTTAAAAATAATAATAATGATTAAAAATATATTTAAAAAAAAAAAATCGTATCAATTGAGCAAAAACAGTTTTCTCTTCCGCTTCTCCGCTTCTCCGTTTGCCTTAAAGCGACGCCCGCTCCTTTCAGCCCAGCACAGCGCAGCAAACGCGGAGCCAACGCGGAAATCCCGGAGCACCGCGTTCTGTCCCGGCGGTGCCGCCACCGCACTGTGCGTGGGGGAGGGCGAGGGGGGGAGATCAGAGCCGGGTCTGGTAGCGGAGAACGGGGAGGTGATGGGTGGATCCAGAGCGCAGCGCCGCACAGCGCACCCGCAGCCGGTGTGAGCCACGCAGCTCCGCGCTCCGGCAGGAAAGATAAAAAATAATAATTTTTAAATAAGGAAACGAGGATTGGGGGGGTGAGAGAGGGGGGTGGGGGGGTGATGTCAGAAAAGAAATTGATTCCGCCGTACAAAAGAATCGCGTTTGCGTACACGTTGCTGACAATGATAAAACCAAACAAATTTCACGCACCAAACACATTTCCACAAGCCCTCGGGGGGGGGAGAACGCGGGGAGATCCGGTCCCCCCTCCCTTGCCCCCCCTCCCCGCAGAGGTGCGGGCGGGGCTGCAAACCCCCCCATAGACCACAGACACGAAACAAAACGAGAGGTGCCAACCCCCCCGTGCTGCCGGTGCGCGCTGTCGGGCTGCAGCGGGGGGAGGGGGGCTGAGCCGGGGGAACAGCACCTGCCCCAGCGGGACGGGAAGCATCGCTATCATCGGCTCCCGCGTTCTTGCTGGTATTTTTTCCCAATTGCAACGAATGTATCGCAGCGTCATCCCCGGTGTCAGACGGCAGCGGGTTCCTCTCACTCCCCGGTGTTTCGAGGGAGCCGTAGGCACGCAGAAGGCGGAGGAGCGGTACCGAAGACCGCATCTTTTGTCCCTACAGCCGTGATACAGCCGAAGGAGAGAGGTACCGACCGGGTCGGCTGGAACCGGCGACTCAGAGGGGAAAGAGAATTACACAGAGCTGCACTGCAGGAGGCAAAAAACGGCGTTTATTTTGCGGCGTTCAGCATCTCCCCAAGCCGGCTGCGGGGCCGGCAGCGCTGCTGCATTCGGCCGCAAACCTGCCTCCCCCCTCCCTCACCCGGCTGTGGGGGCTGCGATGAGGCTGGGAGGGAGCGGCTGGAGCCGCTCCTCCCGGGCCGGGGGGGCGGCTCAGGAGGCAC